>NW_009648717.1:1767672-1794965 GCF_000708025.1 Charadrius vociferus | reverse complement strand
CCGTCCTCCTCCGTCCGGGTAGCAGCTCACCGAAGTTTAGCAAGAGAGCTCGCGCTGTCCCAGTTTTCAGCAGCAATCCCATACAACAATACAAACTCCTTATTTAGTCCAGAAATCAAAAGGCCCCACATCTTAAAAACAAAGACTGTGCTCACTTGTTTATCCAGTTGTGCTCCGTTTTGTCAGGGGTCAAGCCGAGTCACTCTGCAAGAACAGAAAAGTTTAATCAAGTCAAAGGTAATGGCTGCCTGACCTGGCGTCAACAGTACCGTTTTGACACAAACGTGCCGCCTGCGGGCAGCCCACAGGGCAAACCGCCCCGCGCCTGGCACCACTGCAGCAGCGGCAGCCGCGCAGCCCCACGCCTGAGGCGTACAGGGGTCCCTACAAAGGCTCCCAGACCAGCGCAGGGAATATCTCAGGGTAGGACCTGATTTCTGCTGCTTTAGGAGATTCAGGATATACAAAAACAACACCAAGGAAATAAGGCTGAGGAGGTGAATTCATTAGAAAGGCACTTGCACTTCACTTGCAGAAGCCTTGTTCTATATTCCATACAAGCCCATATCGTTTATTCTGTGGTCTGAAACTCAACATTACCCTGTGAAATTGCCTGTTGTTTCAAGAAGCCACTGTGACAGAAAGAAGGGCACAGGTTTCCAGTCCTCACTGTGGATCTCAAAATGCATTACTATGCACTACTATCACAAACATTTGCCATACTGTTCTCCAAGTTGTCTTAGACCAAATGTTGGCTACCAACAACGTCCTTCATCTGTTTACTCTCCTATCCTAAAGACATTCCCAAAACCTGTAAAACTAGATTTTCTCCCCCTTTATTTGGTAGACTGTAATTGCAATAAATACTGTTTGGTCTCCTTAAAATTCTTCTGGGCAAGTTAATATCCAACATTTGTCAATGAGGAATCATGCGGTATATCGTCCACACCTTCAAAATCAAATATAAATGCCAGACTGCCTTCACTTTCAATTCTGTATGTGGTTAAGATAACACAAAGCTATGGCAAATTATCATACATAAATCAGCAGGCTGTTTCCATTGCAATAAGTTGCAAAGATAGATAAATTAAAAAATAATTTTATACTGGGCAGGTGCCTAAAGGCAGTGCTTTTTATTGTAACAGTTAAGAAGAAACTTGGCTTCAGACCTGTTCCAAGTTAAGAGGACTGAACTGTGCCCCGGCTCGCCTGCTCTGGGAGCTGTGTTCACAGCCCGGGAGTTCCACCCTGCTCTCCCAATTCCAAAAGGAAAGTGGCTGCATCTGATATTACACAGGGCGGAGGACAGGGAACGGGAGCAATAGTAAAGGTTTCAAAGGGCAGTGGAAGAATTCAGAACCCTTTGAAAGGGAAATAAAGATGTTCCATTCCTTACCTTTAGGTCTACAACGTGATATGATCACGTGAAAGTCACAGCAATCCTCCTACAAAATTCTTGGAGGAAAGGGCACGCAAGCAAGGCCACCTCTTCCGCTTGCTCCTAGCTGCAAGGAAGGGGAGAGAACAGCATGGTTTGCCCTGAGAGGCCACAACCGCTTTTCAAATCAGGACAAGCTCTCCCTAGGCCCTGAATAACCCCGATCTGCTGGCCAGCCCTGCAAGGTCTCCAAGAAGATCAAGGGTAGATTGAATCTCATCCCCGATGCCACGTCCACAGGGTTTGCGAGCCAAAATACAGGTTCTGAATAATAAGAAATTGCTCTTACATAGTTCTTCAGTTGTTCACCTTTAAGACACTAACTCAGATGTCTTTGTAACTTTGGCAATCGGCAAAAACCTTTAGGTGTATATGGGATAAGAATGGGAAGGAAAACTCAAAGGTGAGTCGCGTTTGAAGCGGGCAGCACAAGCAAACACAGCAGCGTCTGCTAGCCACGCATTTATCAGTCTCCTTTAGGGAGTGGTAAAGGAGGAAGCCCATACCATATGTTCCGACAGGGGAGTCCCAGGCTTAAATACCACCTGCATTTATAAAGAGGTAAATAGCTTACTTCACAGTTTAATCATCAATCACAATGCCTGAAGACATCACTGAGCCAGTTCATCAGCTCAAACCTGACGTCTTAGAGGCAACTCACTGCAAAAATGTAACTGTTTTGTACACACAAAAGGAACACCTTGTTTGAAACACATAGGCAGGATGCAGTCACTCAAGGCCAGGAGTATATTAAAGCAAAAGTCATCTTAATTAAGGCCAAAAGTCATCTTAATTTCCCAGATATATTCTATTGTTGAATGTTTTAATTACTTGACTTCTCTTTACAACACCCCAGACTAATTTAGGGTAGAGAATAGTTTTCTTTTTTAATAACTATTTGTTGTTTGTTTTTGTTTTTTTTTTAATAACACATTCAGTGATATTTCAGTCCTGAGGTTTGCTTTCTAGTCTAATCCTCCTAAACGCTAGCATTGGAGAGGGGTATAACTGTAGAGAAGCACAGCTTCTGCAGCATAGTATCATGAGGAAAATAGCACTCTACTAACTTCCTTGTGTTTGAACCTTTTACCTTCTTTTCCAGGGGGAAACTTCCAAGGCAGAGCACGCCCTTCCTTTGCACTATCTGAGTGAACATACTTCATGTGTGGGAATTCTTAAAGCTTCAGCACTACATGGATTCTGCTTCCAGTGAGGTCAAGGAGCTGCAGATAAGGAAGCTATGTTTAGCACTTCTGAAAATCCCACAGAATAAACACCTGATATATTGTAATACCAGCAGACTTCAGTGTGTTCTCTGCACCTCTGAGGCACCAGAACAGAGTGAGACTCTGCAGGTATTTGGTCTCAGTTCAGAGCAGGCGAGCTGTGTTTATCCTTTCTCAGTTAATGCGTTTCTTAGGAAAAAGGTATTTAGCAACATGCATCAGCCACACACACATCCCTGTTGCGATCCCACTGACAACAGATGTCTCAAGCTCAGTCCCGAGGAGGGAACGGGAACCTCAGCTGTTCTTTAACAGGCCCCAGCAGCTGCTCGGGCAACACAACCTACTCAAGCTAAATATGCCAAGTGTCCAAGTGAGGACATTGCTCCCTATGCACTCTCTTCCCAGAATTTTCTGTTTATTCCTTTGACTTAAATTTTCAGTATACAGGACAGGAGGTCCTTAGGCCATAGTCATGTTCTGCCTCAATTGCTGCTCTCTGTCCTGTTTTGCAACCCCTTTGAACATATTTCCAACTGTGCCAATAAAGCAATCTCCCAACTTGTTTTTCCTCCTTCACAAACGTTTAGCTGTTAAGTTTTACATCTGAAGTAGCTGAGGTACTTGATAGCCTCTTTAAGGGAATTCAAGGTATCTCCAAAATGCAAAAATCTTATCCGAAAGGCTATCGTATCATTGACGCTACATTTCTAAATTAATTCAGTACGTTGTTCAATTTTCAAAGCAGCTGAAATCCCGCACTTGGCTACCCAAGGCTTTAGCAGAACACCAGTGCCCAAGACTACTGAAGAGGCTTTTGGCGTCAGGAGATATCATACAAATACATGTTTCTTAGGAACCCTGTTCCCTGTGAACATTCATGCAAGTTTAATCTCCCCTTCCCTTCTCTCCCAAGAAACTAAGGACACTAATCACAAGTTTACCCAATCAGCATCACCTGCATGCCACATGTCTAGAGTTCACATCTTCATGCTTCAAAGCCAAATTTGCATATATGTTCCTCTAGAGAGGCTGTCTCAAATCACATTATCAGACAAAAACACCACCTTTACTACTGTTTTGTTCTGATGGCACCTGCAGTTATTTCCATCTGTTATGGAAAAAAAAAAAAAGCAGAGCAAGCTGTAAAGTAATAAACAATTTATTTTTTCTTTACATCAATCTTTATGAAAATAACATCATTTATGTTTTGTGATTCAAATTTCTTGTACCGCATATTGCTGATTTCTAACATGGCACTTCAGGGAACATTCACTTAAACAGCTACACAATTTCATGAAATTGCTTAATATTGCATTTCTCAGTTAAGCATAACTGAACATACAACTCTGTCAAATTTCAGATCGTTCATTCATTCCTGATGTCTTAAAGGAGAAAAAAATCTTTCCCTTTCTGCTGAAATATCTTACCATGTTTACAAAGACTGAGGGGAAGGGGAGAATCTCTCAGAGAAGACATTGAAAGGACAACAAAAAATCCTTTTTATTGATTACATAGCTGGTTAAAAAAATCCCACCAAACAATCTGATAACACTGGATGATAACACTACCTGTACACATGTACAGGTAAAGCTGAAATACTGTGCAGTTTTCATAGCTAGAAGTGTAGTGCACCAATTTTTTACCTATTTAACAGAAGACAACAGAATGTTTTAAACCAATAACTAGAAGTTTCACTGGGAAGCTATGCATACATGTCTGAAGATGAAGGAATATTTCGCAAAATGAAACTTAGTGGTTTGTTTTACATCACATACACTGGGAACCATGCATAAGGAACTCTTCGCACATATATGCATGACCTTGAAGTTTAAAAAAGTGGTCTTCTTTTTTTGCATTAACAGGTTAATTTCCTACTAAGTGTCTGGCATGAATGTTAAATCCTCATACACTGTTTCGGAAGCTTACCCCTAAATACAAACACTTGGCATCTACGCAGTTCAGGTTTTGCCAGCCACTGAGTCACACTGTGGTTTTACTTGCTTTCATCGGGTTTCATACTGCCTGCATATCTTGCATGTCCCTAACTAGGTACTACTCTTCAAAATTATCAGATAAAGCACCACTAGAAAACTAATAGTCACCCAAAGACATTTGCAGCAACAAGGCAAGCGTCCCCTGACATCGCTTCCCACTATATGCATCTCATTTTTGTTCTATGTAGGCCTCTAGTGGTCAGAGGTTAGATGCCTCTGCAACTTTTTTTCCACTAAGGCATCAGTAACAATGCTCAACAAAATGAAGCCAACAGCTTGCTGGGAACTTGTGTATAACAGCATCAACTCATTCCATATTAGCAAGCTACCAAAAGACCCAGAGACAGCACGATTTCCATATGCTTCCTAACATTCATGTATTAGATTCACATAGTGGCATAAGAAACAGAGCTACTTAGTTTTACCATACAATTGGGTAACAACTTACATAATGAACCACAGCAACACACACACACACACACTTAACCATAAGCACAACTGTGAAAAAGAAATGGTCCTGTAACATTGCAGGTCAGGTTTTGTCAGCTAGAGAACTTCCTGAACAGGTGCCCTAAAGTTAGTTTTATCTTCACAACTGGAAGACTTCAATGAACTCAGTCTGAAAACATCTCCTAAAGTCATAGGACTAGTTCATAGTGAAGACTCAACACCCAGGAATAACAGACTTGTAGGAACAGGGTAGAAACATACTTCTAAATTCTTCACCTTAAGATTTCACCTGTTGTCACTGGAAGGAAGATCTTCGGCTTAGAAAGATTTCATTTAACACTTGAAAACAAGATTAGCACAAAAAAAGCGCAGGTATTACAGACTGATTTAGAGACCAGCTCCTTCTAAACCAAGACAGCATAACCAGAAAATTAGAAAACCTGGTCCCATTTTTATACTCAAACACTGATTGTAAGTAAAAAAAAAAAGAATACAGTACATGCAATAATATGAAAAACCTGCCTAATAAACTCAAGTACATAACCAAGAGTAACTAGGGAATAACAAAACCCAAACTACTGCTTACAACAGACAAAGTAGGGGACATTTTAGAAGACAAATGACATACAAACCACAATGATCATACCACGTGTCCCTCATTGGCAAGGATTTGTTGACTAATTAAAAATTATATGTCGTATAAGAAGCATACATTTTCTATCAAAAGTAGTCCTGTAAGTTACAACGTTCACCACTGATTAAATATTTCCCTTCCAGATAAATTGACTGATAATACACTTAGAGAAGGCTACAAATACGTTAAAAAAAAAAAAAGTGCTGTGAAACAGAAGCAGGATTTCTCCCTGTACACACTTAAGTATTCTAAAACAATTACATGAGTATACCTGACAGAGGTCCTACTTGTTCTCAGAAAACCGGCAGAAAGTGTACAAAGTAGAAGTTTGATGCACTTGACCACTCCCGACCACCAGTTTTTTTGCCAACTAACCACTTCCCAGAGCTGAGAGATTTGCTGCCTAGTACATGAACGCTACTTTTATCATGACGCATCCAGACACAACATTTAAGTCAATCCAACATTCTGAAAATCCAACAGCTCAAGAAAGAACACTGTGAAAGTCCGGAGAATAGCCAGAAAAAAGGAAGTCCTCCTCATCCTCAGAACCGTTTATGAGTATTGCTAGTCATCAAATGAGAAAGAATGGCCTCCAGTCACACTTCCATAGTCAGAAACACTACAGCTAACATCCCATGTTTCCTCGCAGCTGTCTTGTAGGATGTTCACGCAACATTCACCGCAAAGCTATGCACACCAAGAGAATATTGCATTTTTCTGCTGGAAGAGGATCTTGAATTTCTGTGTGCGTGCTGTGACCTTTAGGCTCCTTTGATTGATTGATAAATATTTGGTTTAGGAATACTATCGCTACCTCTACTGTATGAGTTATACATTCATGCAAAAAGAATGGTATGTTTCTTCTTAAAGATCAAGACTTCATCTTATTTTAAGCCCTAAATAGGAAGAAGCATTAAAATTAGTACCAAAAAAAGCCTTCAACATACACAACTAATTAGGTATTAAAACATGGTACCCCTGTGGCAAGCTTCCATTCTTCTTCCATAATATCTGGTTTTTGGTTGTGGCTTTTTTGAGACATTGCAATCAAAAACAGTGAATAGCAATAAAATTGACTAAACAGAATTTGATCTATAAACCCCTTCGCATTAACGAGACTCTATCAACACAGCTGCCCAGAAAAGCATAAATGATGTTTGATATTACTGTTTCAGTATACGCTGAACATTTAATGACAAATAGGTACTTATTTTACCTTTACTTTAAGTACATATATTCAAGTGTTCTGTTTGGCGATTCCTTTTATGTCACTTCAGGAAATGACAAAGGAATGTAAAAGTTCTTCCTGTGCTTCATTCCACACTCTTCTAGTTTGTGACCTCAAGAATGGCTAGTCTATCTAAGGACAACAAGATGAAAGCCATTTATTGAACCAACCTGAAACCAAAAAAATATGATGTCCTCCCACATTGAACCTGTGCTACAAAAAACATGATTACATCAAAAAACGCAGAATGGCAATGAATGCAGTAAAGAGAGCGAGGACTTTTCCTACTACTGTTTCACATATAGGCACTAACAGTGCACTGCAGGAAAACAACTGGCAATTCAGCCGTTCGACTAAACTGAGACAGATATTAAGTGCTCTACATACAGTTCCACAAACATAAATGTAAACAGAAGTGTTTGGCCTCTGTACAAAGCAATATTTCTGAAAGTGCTGGGGTTTGGAAATCTGTCCCGCATATTTCCAAAAGCAACTAGTTTACATTCTGTTTGACAGGATTGATAAAGTGTTTTGGAGGTTAACTCACTTTGGTCACAATCCCAAAGAAAAGTTTATGTTGAGTAGTTTCAACTATCCTCCTCATCATCACTAATAAGGTCTCTTTTTTCTACACAAGTGTCTCGTTCACGCAGGAAATCCTCACGAATGGCTTCTAGTTCAGTTAGTTCGAGACGCACTTTCTCCAGGTGATAGGTCCTCCGGTTCCTGATCTGACGCAATGGAAAAGGATTCAGGTCCCCAAAAGCAATACCAGTCAGTTTCCTGTAAGAATACACAATGTTAGAAGACAATCATTCATATTTTGTGGTTTTTTAAATCAATTTTTAACTTCATCCACATCAGTATTTAGTACATGGCTGCTATCTCTGGTCTCCTTCACATACCTGACAGGTCTCAGATGTTACCAATATTGCACCAAAGTTCTATAAAGCACTCAGTTTCAAAGTTATTTCAAGTAATAAAGTGTTACCAAATGCTCAAAAGTTCACAAAGCCACCTGCAAACTCTCAATAATGCTCTAGTGATTACAGCCCTGACAACACCCAACAGAAGATACAAATACAGGCAAGGATAATACAAAACATGTATAAGCCAAACTTTCCGGCACAGTGAGAGAGCTCAGGCATTCTGCCGGCTGGAGCAGAGAGATCTGTCAACTCAAGCTCGTCAGATCACATAGCAAAGCACCACAAGAGCATCCATCGCTCTTCCAGGATCATGCTGCATCATCATGCTATCATTCAGTCTCAGCAAAACTAGTAACTGATCTGCCCAATCAGTCCAAAGACCGAGTTAACTACATCGTGACTGTTGATCCATACCTAAAAGACAACTATTTACTAAGTGAAAAAGGGGAACTGGAATTTAGCTTATTCTAGTTTAATTATCAGATGAACCCAAATATTAAGAAAATTTATTTGGAAAGTTTATTTAAGGCTAAGCTCTCCCTGGGTTTGTAATTTGGAGTGAACAAGAATGATTTTCTGCTATTTATAAACGGAACGTATTCCAACAGCTTCTCTACCTGTACACAACATGCTATGGAACACAGCTTTCATCTGTAGAAAAAACTAACTATGACATCCTATAACCCAGAGTATAATTATGCACATGTCTGTAGAAACTTTTCTCCACGACAGCGCTTCAACTTAGAAAATCTGTGGAAAATAATTTTCTAACCCATTCAGGACGTCCATGAATACTATAAAAACAATCTTTCTGAATCTTTCCTCTGTAACAAGATGACTTTTTGTCCATATCAGAAAAGATATCATTCTACATTTTTTATTTTTTAAATTTTGATGCTGTAAATTTTGTATTAAAATGGTAGAATAAGAAACCAGGTGGTTTGAATATATATCCCCTAGGTGGCACTACACCACTATTTTCAACTCAGACTTTTAAAATCCTAAGAAAACAGAATTTTACAGACCAGCACAGGATAGATTTGTATTGTAAATATCTTTGCTGCACTGAATTCCATCCCGACCTGAACTCACCTCACTAACTGCCAAAAATACCCGATTAACTCATTTTGCTAACATCAAAATGAGATGTCTCCCAGCAATATTAGAAATCTTTAAAACGGGCTATTTCAGCACCAGAAAATTCAGATGGGAGAGCCAAGATATCATTTCCATTACATAAGTGGAAGAGGAAGGAAAAGCCAAATCTACAGCTCTGATTACATATCAAAATTTTGCTCAAATTAGGTAAGAGCAAAAAGATTTAATCCCCACCACCACCACCTCTTTTGGAATCTTACTGCTGTGGCACTAGTGGTACCACATATTACACATTTGATTATAAGCTATAAAATAGCCTATTTATCAACTATGAGATATCCACAAGTCTGCTTTATTTATTGTTTTCCTTTCAAAATATATGCACCCTCTTCCCAAAAATCAAGTACATAGCTCTCATCACTCCCAGATTTGGAAACCGAGTCAGCATTTATTTTGGTCACAAACAGCTGAGTACAACAACTGTCCAGCATTTTTCAAATCAAAAAGGGGAATGCTAAAACACAAAGCACCATGCAACTCCCCCTCAAGAGTTTTTGGAGAGATTTCAGCAGATGAAGCAACATCTGTTGTCAAGACTTTAAAATCAGTTGCAGAACATTCTCCCTGCATCAGTCCCAGCAATCCTTTTTAAGCACAAAGTGAGATTATTCAGTTTTAACGTCTGTACAGTTAAAACAAACATCAGAAGTAAAAATAATAAATAACTCTTGCCATAAGAGCCAAAGTATAAGCCTAAATTCATATGGAATTTATTATGGTAAAAACAAACATCTCAGATTGCAGCATATGATTTTGTACTAAATTCAAAATCTGTGAGTTTTAATATCTGTGCAAAACATTTTCAGCCATTAAACTAATCCCAATATGACTTTTATTTTTAAGATTAATCTACTGCCCTACAGTCTTGAAACTAGGAACCGAAAAACATTACACCCTAATTTACAAACTGCAATTCCTATGCAAGCACTGAGAACAGACCAGTATCTAATTTGTATTTATTCGCTGCCTCATAGCACATCTTAAAATCAGCTGGAGTTATGTGGCATTAGCCTATGCATTAATGATGCAAAAGAGATCTAAACCTAGTGAGTCACAGCTCATGTTTTTAATACTTGAGCCAGGATGTGTTTGTATTTATCATAAAACATTTTACAACAGAAGTTGTAACCGCAATGCGGGGTGAGACTTCACCTATGGTTGAAATTCCTAAGTGTTGCTACCATGATACAACTGCTAAACAAGACCAACCTGGCAAAGTAATCTCAGTCATACCTAAAAATTTACAATTATGCATTTATCACGTGTGCTTTTGTCTCTGCTAGATAAAACTACTAATGAGAAATCTTACTAATTAGTTTCATCTCTGTTTGCTTTATATCTAAATTAAGATCTAGATAAAAACAAAGCGGGAAAAAAAACACATCAGCCTTCTTCCATGCTCCACTGCAAGTCTTTCAATTACACACAAGTCTGAGTTACCCACCTGGCATCAAGTATAGTGCGTGTGAAATATCGAAGGTACTTGAAAATGGACATTGAATCTTGCAGTTTTAAGATTTCCTCTTCTTTGTATTTAAAAAGTGCCAGGGCAAATCGGAATATTACCTGATAAAAATACATATAATGTTTGGTTTTATAAGAATAGAATGCATTGATTCTCATTATCTATTATACACTCAAAGGAAAAGCGTTATTCTTCCTACAAGCTGCGTTTGAGCTCTCTCATCACACCTCCCTCTATCTCCCTTCCCTGCCACTCCTTGCCCCGTCCCCCATTTCCAAAAGCTGACAAAAGCTTCTGTTGTGGCCTGTAACCAAGACAAGGCGTGCTGTAGTTCTATCCAGAATACAATACTGGGTTTACAGCATACCAATTCTTTGAAGTTTTGAGTTCCCGATTCAGTTGTAGAACAAAGACTGCTGGGCCTGCTGAATGCATTTGTTAAGTTACTTCAGAGCTAAAATTAAGTTTTGCTTTTTAAACAGGTTGTTTTCCAATGCCTTGAATTTTCCCAGCATGTTGGGAGACTGATGCTGAAGGAACTTCTGATACCAGTTTGTCAATCAACTTTGGCATGAACTGGCAGAAGCATTATTTCTCTTCATTCCGAAAAGGCTTCAGTAAGTTCTGAACTTTGTTAGTCTATACCTGGCTGCCTTCACAAAACACTGTGATGCTTAAAACTGTTTTGAATGAACACACAACCAAAATACCACCGCATGTTAGAATGCTCAGATGAAGCCAACAAGAAATCAAGCTAACGCACAGTTTTTGTCTACTTATTCTATAACTCTCCTGTTCTCTCCAGTTGCCTACAACATCTGCTTTAGTGTTACTATTCTGTTTGAATCCAATGATTTTTCTCCTGCACTGATTTTATTTCGCTGCAATTTCACAAGTATGAAACACATGGAAATTCTTTCATCCCCACACCTTAATTTATGAGATAGGAGCCCAGATAGTCATTGTTTGTCAGTTGTACTTTTAGTCTGCAGAAATAAAACAAACAGTTGCTGCAGAAACAAGTTAAACATTAGTGCTTGGTTACAACTAATGTTTACATCTTTCCAATACTTCTAACTTCTGCCTCCTTCGCTTAAGCTTTCTTCTTTATAAGAGTAGCTCTCATTTTGATATAATTACTTAAAACTGACAGACAGTTGCATGTAGGAGTAAACAGCACTGCCTATAGCTTTATTTTTCAAAGGTTAAAAAAAATTAAATATTGGTGGCTGGTGAAAAGAAAACACTTAGCATTTAGAATTCCTGCATGTAACTCAAGCTTTTAAGTTGCAGAACACAGATAAAGTGGAAAAAGTTTTGACTGGTTATTTATGCACATTTCCTCCCTTTTTTTCCTACCAGTGATTTTAACTGATGGGATTCTTGTGAAACAACCTTCCTCCACCCTGCACTCAATAACACCACCGTACTTTGTTACCAGGTAATAACTGAAAACACTTAGCTCGTTCAGCTCACCTTTGGTCCTTCATATAGGAACGAGTCCCAGATTTTAAAAAGGATGTCGCTAACCACACTGTCCACAAATACCACGAGAAACCAGTTGAAAGTTATAAGAGTATAGTCAACCTTGTATTGTTCAAAATGAGCATGTAGTCGCGGAAGCTTCTCGCTCATTAAATCCTTGAATACTCGCTGATCAACCTACAGAGATGACAAATAGGACATTATTGCTCTTTTGTTTTCCAACATACATATGGTGCAAATTAGGGCTGCTGTAAGTGCAAGTTTTTTAAGAGCTAACCAGGAAACCAAGGACTGCCTAGTTAACACTTCTAAGCTAAATCCACCCAAAATATACGTGGCCACCCCAATGCACACTGCTGTTGCTGACACAACCTTTTGCTTCTCAGCCTGCCCCCTGTCTCACAGGACTCCTCATGTACAGATATTGTGTCACAAGTGCTGCACTGGTGCAGCAGCACTGGAGCAGAGAACAGGCTGGGAGGGAGGAGACAGCACGTACCAGAGCATCACTTGGAAGCACAGGAGCGCTATCGCGTATACTGCTCACAGTACTGCAAAACGCATTCTCACTCCCACTCTCCCAGAGAGCCCATACCCCCGCCCCCCCCGCACCCCACCACTCAATTTTGAAGAAAGAAGTGATAAATCAGTTCAGTCAATGTTGTGAAGCTAATAATCAGAGGAGAGGTTAAGGACTGGAGCTCCAAGCAGTTACGCTCCAAGCTGAGCTTTCAGCATTACACTCAAGAGTCCTTGTCCAAACAAGGGCACTGGTGCCTGGAACTCACCTCTGTCAACTCAATGCACCCCCAAAAAGGCTTATCAGACAGTTTTAGAATAAAGTTTTTGACTGGCTGCAGTTTACAAGACCAGGCTTTATTTTGGCGAACCACATACCTGAGATCCTAGCAGTGTCTTAGTATAATAGTCACGAGGCATGAAAACTTCCACTATTGTTACTAGACACCAAAAAGCATCTTCCTGTTCCAAGTACAGAAGTGCAATTGCTACCAATCTGAAAACAGGGTTTATTTGGAGAAAAAGATTATTATAGCATCACAAAATATATTAAGAACAATTACAATAAAGCCTTTCTTTCTGTTCAGCAGATATGTATGTATTAACAGGAGAGCACTGAACAGCAAAGTTGTTAATGAAGTTTAGGATGGGACAATGAGATGCCTTCTCAGCCACACCAAGCATTGTTAGGTAGTTAAATAAGAAAACAGTGATTTGCTAGAAGCCATTTTTCTAGGAACTAAGGCAAAACAATTAGAAGCTTCCAAGTCCTAAATATACTACTCTGATTGCCAGACTTTTGTCTTTCCTTATCGAAGAGGAGAAAGAACAGATGGTTCTTGCATTTCACACAAAACTGTTGTCAATTTAGAAAAATCCTTTCTAGCACGTTTACTTTATATCCATTGAGATAAATGGAAGTAGCACTTTTGTCTTTATCTACTATTGCCTTCTAAGGAGAGGCAAAAGCCTTAAAAATTTTCAAAGGCTAAACTTATTCTAAGAATTTCTTTAAGTAGAGGGGAAAAAAAAAAAATTTTAAACTGCATGAAGGAAAAAAAAAACCACAGAATAACTTCAGGGTGCTCATAATTGTTCGAATATGAAACGTTATCTCCAATATATTTCTCCAAGTGAAGTTGTTTTATTTCTGTATGCAAGAGGAGCTGTAACAACATGAACTGCTTCTGATGTTACACAGCTTAATAAGTTGTTCACACTTCAAAAGCTTAAGAGGACTAAAGCAAAGAATAAATATTCAATTTGCTTTTAACCTCTGCAAGTACACCCAAATGGAGAATTATTTACAGTAAAAACAAAAATAAACCCGAAAATATCCCAGGAGAAAATAATGCTGCACAGAAGGTTCCAATTTAGCAAAAGCATTTCTTACACCTTCTAGTCACCAGAGACATGTTGCTCCAAGACTGCAACAGCTGTGTTCTTCAGACATGTCTTGTGACATGCCAGCAACAATATTAATACTAAAAATGTACAATTTACCTACAGAACGTAACCACTAGTGACTACTCAGAAAAAGAATACTTATTACTACATTATTCACAACCTCTACTACTGCTACCACCACCACCTCACTACCACTTCTACATTACTCACTGCCTCTGTTCTGCTTCTTCAGTGTAGTTGCACGTGACAAAACTGCTCTAGTTCAAAAGTTTTTTACCCTATTCTAGTACATAAATTAGTGCACAAATTGACATCTATAGGATTGCATCATGGGGATGAGGCAGGGCGTTAGACCAACATACCTGCTTAAAATAACACCTTCCTTTACTACAGATCTCAAAGTACCAAAACTATTTTGGCAAACACCAATTGCAACGACTTCAAATTTTTTTTAGCCTTGTAACATGAGAATCTTCCTTTAATTGAGTACTGCAATTCTGATTGAAGACAACCTGAGGGAAGTGCTGAAATTTGTGGCCTTAGGAGTACAAAAAGCTTTCAAGCATTTATTTCTGCTTGTTTAAAGACAGCAAAAAACTTAAGAAAATTCTTGCACACAAAAGCAAAAAGATCCCCTACAATTGACATGAAGACAATGTAAAACTACATTTAAGCAGCCTGTTTCTTATGTGAGTTAATTCCAGTTCTTTTGCCAAGCTGATTTTACAAGCTTCATGACCAAAGTCTCCTGATTTTTTGTTTTAAGAAGTGATAGTTATTTGTTTATTAAAACAATATAAATTATAAACATACAAGCCACAAGGCAAACTGCTGTCCAAAAGTATGTGGCTATGCATGTGATTTGAAAGGCTCATTAAGTGTTTCACCGCACAATTATAACGCAAGATTTGCAAAAATCTTACCTGTTGAGCCCTTGGCAATATCCTATATCAGGATTTCTCCATGAAAATGCCAGTAGCACATTTCGCAGCTTCTGGATCCCTTCGGATGTTGGAGACGAATAATGTTTGTTGTTTGGCAAAGTTCTCAGGAGATCCAACTCAATTTGTTTAGATGCAGGATTTTGTTTTTCCAGAGCATTTTGAAGCAAGGTTTGGAAGTACCCAGGAACAGTGCTGTCCTTGAATTTTTTAACGTGGAGATTGACACACCATTTCCACATCTTGGAACGATGTTCATGTGGAATTCCAGACCGAATAAGATTCTTCAGTTCTACACAGCGCATCATCTCTCTATTCATTGTGCTTGCAAGATAGTTTTCCCATTTCACTCCTGTGGAGATCTCTCGATTTTCACTGAGAGAAAGCGATCTCAGGTCCAAAGCTCGTGATTTTGCTACTAGTTTCTCCTCATCATCATCCTCTGGGACTGTCTGAAAACCATATATATCATATTCACTGAAATGGAGGAGAAAGAAAAGGCTTTTAAAAATGCGTTCAGTAGCCCTGAAACTCCCAAGTTCCCATCCTAAAGTTACTTCAAATATCCCTTCAAGCCACTCCCCATAGTTTTCAAGTTTTAGCAATTACTATTGAAATACCTGTCTAAAGCATATCCTTTATTTAAGAACTATTTTTATAATCCTATATATAAAAGAACTTGTGCCCATATGCCAATATATAACTACACAGATTGAGCAATTTATTTAAGAACATGGTCAAGTTCAAATGAACCCATCTCTTCAGTAGCTCCCCTTCAGCAGCTGTATGGCAACACTCGAGTCTAAGTTTTATACTGTATCTCAAATAAAACAATAAATGTATTTATCTAGCGAAAAGGATTTCATGATGATACTGTTATTCATGAAGGGAAATACATTAAACCCCCCAAATTCTGCACATATATCTCCACTGTCTGTTTTCCAGTGTTAAAACCAGGCCCACTGACCAAAATACACATACATTTATCTTAATAGGACCAAATTACCTGACCAGGTGTGGTTTGAAAAACGCTTGTTCTGGTTGTTCACTAGTTTCTGCTTTCAAGGCATCTTCCAATAACTGTGTGATGACCTCACGAGCAGGACTCTGCTCCTCAGAACAAACAGGAGTTTTCATTTCTTGAAGCAAGATCAAGTATTTACTTTCTATCTGACAGAGTTTGGCTTCCAAGCTAGTATACTGCAGAAAACAATATATAAATATCATAAGTCTTCACAAACTTATTTTGTACTACGCTGCTTTTAAAATCTGGTTCAACATTACTCTATTAGTTTATGTTGCTTAGAAACCTCTAAGTCAGGAACAGTCAGCTTAACTTTCCCATTTTTGTAGCACCAGAAAACATAAAGCAACCCTTATCTGTGGAAAATAAAAATTATATATGCATTTTATTACAGTCCTGTAAAATTCTGTATATAGAGTACTTGGGCAAGAAACCTGAGATACTCGTGCTTTTTCCAGAGAGTCTTTCAAGGCAGAATAATAGAGGAGAGACTTCCTATCACATGTATTTTTACATGTGGAAAATTCGAGCAAGCTTTAATTATCATTACATTGTATGAAGGACAACTCAACCATTTTGTGCTTTTTAAAGTAACAGCTCTAGTCTATGCATGTTTAAGCAAAAAGAATTTAAATTGAATTTTAGAGATACGAGTTGGGCAATAGCGTGTAGGAATTGTAAACACACACCTCTGTTCCAAAAATACAGCATTTAGACCTAGCTGCTGTGTTCATGGTTTCCAAAAAACCAAAAGCAAACCCTACAGGTATCTTGCCTTAGCTACATATAAGTGCGTATTTTCCTAGCCCCAAGCGATGGACGTCTTCGTTATTTACCCGCAACTCAGACTCATAGAATAGTTTGGGCTGGAAGGGGCCTTTAAAGGTCATGTAGTCCAACCCCTGTGCAATGAGCAGGGACATCTTCAACTAGATCGGGTTGCTCAGAGCCCCGTCCAACCTGACCTTGAATGTTTTCAGGGATGGGGCATCAACCACCTCTCTGGGCAACCTGTTCCAGCGTTTCACCACCTTGTAAAAAATTTCTTCCTTATATCTAGTCTAAATCTACCCTCTTTTGAGTTCAAAACCATTACCCCTTGTCCTATCACACTCTCTACACTCAAATTCATGTATATAGAAGCACATTCACCATACTGTAGTCACCCTTCAAGCTCAGAAGGTGAAATTTCTGCTCAGTGACATACTAAATCCTTACACATCCTTTTTTTTTTGCATAGCTCAAGAAAATTATTACAGCCTTAATTCTGAGGAAACAATGTTTTCAGAAATATACACGCCTGTGTTCATAAGTTACAAAAAAGTTCCACTGGTTAAAATGATTTTGAAGTCAATTACTTCTTTCAAGAATCCATTCAGAAGGATTAGTCTGTAACAACTGGGGGCGAGGGGGGGCATTTTTTTTTAAGCTATCACATTTAATACATTTAAGTCATTCCATTTCTGTTGCACAGTTAGGTTCCCTGAGTAGATTTACAAAATAAGTTTTGAAAACTGCTCTAGACATTGCAAAAACGAAAACATGCGGTGTTATTCTGACCTTTGCCTGCCATTCTCTCTCTCTTGCTTCTGCATTTCTTCGTAGAGCAGAAAGTTCCAAAATCTCCTTATTTAAAAATTTATTCTGGGTCTTATAACCCTGAAGATTGTCCTGTTGATAAAAAAAGCAAACCAGATTTTTAATAAAATATTTTACAAAGAGCAAATGCCTATCAGAGAAAGTATACTTATCATTAGAAATATCAGTATCATATCAAATACTATTTTTAGTCTTCACCTAAGTCAAACACACGTGCCAAGTATGAGCACAGAGGTGCACAGGGCGGTGCTGTGCCTCACTTGCACCCCTTCCAGTGCTACGCTCCTGGTAGAAGGCAGCTGGTTGCTGCACGCTGTCACAAGGCAAGCCCAGCCCTGCAGGCCACGTACCACGGAGGAGAACAGAAACGTGCATGCTGAACACACCAGAGAGGTCCTGGTGCTGCGCATCAGCCAGAAGCACATACCATGCAATGAAAGAAGTGGGGGCAAATGCCCCTTGGGTTTCGGTTACCCTCACCAGTCCTCGTTTACAGTACAAGTTTGATGTATGCCTGCATACAAAAATATAAATCCTTAGCGATAAGCTTCCTTGCCTAATCCACTCAGCTCCAGGCTACAAATATTACCTCTGAAACCTGAGGCTGTGGGATGAGGAAATGTTGGTACCCTCCCAACAATTACAATACTCCCACATGCCGCAGCATCTACAAGCTTTGGTCTGCTTTCTGCCAAGACTTCTAGTTTCAATTTTATTTTCTAAAACTTCCCAGGCTCACATTTAGGAAAGGAAATTATGAACATTTATACATATTTTAAATGGCTTGCTTGTATTCCAATTCCATTGGAATATTAATCAGTTTGGAATACAACATTTATCCAAAGGCAAGAAAGCACATGTAAAGTGAAGTGGGTAACTTCAATAACTCCATTAAGAACTTCTGACACAACCACTGAGGGAGGTTAGAAGAAAAAGCAAAAAACCAAACCAAAAAAAAACACCACCACCCCAAAAAAACCCCAACAACACACAAGCATTGATAATATCTGGAGCAGCATTAGTAAAACAGGTTCTTATACTACTCCGTTTTCTCCTTGGACCACCGCCTTGCCACTCCGCATGCTCTTTGTTTCTTCACTTTTGGTATTTAAAAAAAAAAAAGCAGCAAGCTTTCTGGTTGTTTTCCTCCGTGCTTATATGTTCCTCTTACCCTTACTTTTTCCTGCTCCTCTGATTACTTCTCACATCACTCCTCCTCCACACCAATGATTAAATTACTGAAAGTATGGGACACTGTACTAGAGATGTACAGACCAGCTCAAAGTATAAAAGTCCTGTTTAGATTGCCATATAATGGTTCAAAGTGTAGATTCCAAGCAGAGAAAGCCTCAGTTGATGAGTATCTTGGAGAACTGCTGTAGTGATCTGCTCAAACAGCATAGCAGACTAGAAAGTAGTTTTTATAGGGAGCAGAGATTCCCCTATCCGCCAAGACAGAGACATTGCTCTTACTTTTAGTCTGTCCAGTTCCTGTAGTTCCTTATTTGTACAGCTGGCGATTGAAGAATTTACTGCTCCACTCTGAGAGGATGTACTGTCCTCACATTCGCTGAGTTGGCGAGAGAGTTTCATGATCACTTCGTCTTTAGCTTGAATAGTTTCCATCAACATACCCAGCCGCTCATTGAGTTCTCCAACTTTACATTTCAGATTCTTTACCTCCTGCTGGAGACTATCTTTTTCCAGATTTAATTTTTCAAGCTGGTTGTTGAGACCCAAAATCTGGTCATCTTTTTGGTGCAACAGCTCTAGTTTGTCTTTGGGAACCCCCTCACAAAGACGGCTTGCAAAATATTTATCATATTGGGAAGATCGGACTGTTTGCTGCAGAAGTCGCACGAGTTCCTGAGAATTTTAAAAAAAAAAAAAAGTAGTATTGTAGTGAAGTCTCAAGTTTCTAAGTTTTATGACTTAGACATCTAACGTCAAACAAAAGAAAGCTTTGAAATGGGTTTTGCATCTGAACCATCAGCTTATAAAAGACTTCATGGTGGTGTTCTAAGGAAAAAGGGAAACACTTACATGACATGATTTCTACCAGGCTAACACCTTACAATGGCTGGCCTATATGGATGGATTAAATATCATCACTGAGCTAAGGATCCTGGCTAGAAAGGCTACAACAGGTTTGGGAAAAGCAGTTGACAGCTGTGGCCCAGCAGTTACTTGGAAGCTAAAAAAGGCTTACTTGTAAGAAGCCCTGTTGTAAGCAGATAAATAGGAATAGGGCTTAAGCCAAAAAAAATAAGAGGTGAACATTACAGAATGGAAAAGGCAAAGATAACTAATTGCTCTCTTCCCTAACAGATGCAGAGAAAGTAAAAGGAGAAAAAAATACACTGCTTAGCTGAAAAGGAAGTCTTTGGACAGCTGTTCAGAAAATCTTGCCACAGAATCACCCAAGTAATTAACTGACTTGCCACAAGGGAGAAAAGGAGTTTCTGTGGTCTTTGCAAAGAAGACAGCATCGAAGGCTCTGAACTAGAACTTCTTTTAAAAAAAAAAAAAACAAAAAACAAACCAACAACAAAACCAACCACATCCACCCAACAGTTCTACGAGTTCTTCCATTTTCACCTTCTATTCTCTCACACTAAAAAAGGACAAGTCTCCTTGCTCATGGGGTTGCACAGATCCTGGACAATTACATTTATTCACTTCCATGAAAGATGTATGGGTTTTTCCTGGGGAATCATGGGTACACATGCACAAGAGAAGCTAATTTTTAAGGCAGTTATACTGAAAGTAAAACCCTACTTGATTCCTTGCTGGAATGAGATCCTACTATGACCTTCAAGAGGTGAAGGCTGTTACATGCAAGTAAGTCAAAGTGAAATTTATAATATAAATACTGTAAAGGAATAGTTTGTGTTAGCTACTACCTGAAGCTCTCCAAAAGAGAACTGTAAAAAAAAAAAACCAAACAAAAAAAAAACACACCCTGTAAAAAAAACCCCGAAAGAAACAAAAAAAAAACCCCGAAAAAAACCCAAAGAAAAAAAAAAACGAAAAAAAAAACAACAAAAAACCCTGAAAACTGTAAAAAAAACACCTGTAAAAAAAACTGAAAAAAAAAAAGGTAAAAAACCAACCTGAAAACAAAAACTGAAAAAAAAAAAACCCCCCAACCAACAAACCAACCCCCCAAAAAACAAACAATGAAAACCCTCAAACAAACACAAAACAAAAAAAACCCACCAAAACCCACACACAGGAAGATATTCCAGATAACAATAAACACTAAGAAAACAATAACAGCAGACTGTTCACTTACAAGTCTCACTAATCTGAATTATTACCTTGGCTGTTTCCCATGTTTGATTAACGGTTTAACACTGTGAAACTGTAAGAAGGTAAGTTTAACCCTAGAAGCATTTGCAATACTTACCAACAAAACTGGGATTTTATTATTTATTTCTTTTTAAATAGTTCTCTGACACTAACTAAGAATACAATGACAGAAATAGGAAATTAGTTTTATGGAATTCCTGAGAACCTGAATGTTCAATAATGTATCTGGAAGTTCACAAAGGGTTGGAAAATCATAAGATACACCTGGAATGAGCCACTGATTTTGAGAAATTCTTTTAGATACAACCAGCGTATTTAATAAATCTCATTTAATAATTGAGTTATAAGGGCATACAAGCAAGAACACTATACGAGGGCAGTGGATACATGGATTTATGGTTAGGCCTATCACCTCCAAAGCTGTTTGTGATGATGCAGTTAATAAAGAAAAAAAAAAGGAGAGGGAGAGAAGTGGCAGGGGAAGAGAAAGAGAGAGAGATCAGTCCCCCATTGCCTCACCCTCTCCTCCAGAATTAAAAGCAGCAAAACCCAAACTAATTATAAAAGGGCTTGAAAGAAGAATTTCCTCAGGAATTCCACGTACTAATGGTAAAAGAAGCTGTGATTATCTGCCAGGATCCCGTCAGACACTGAGAGAGCTAGCTTCAGATAATACGAAAGATACACTCATCAAGATAATGAACACCGTGCAAATGAAAGCTTTGTTCAGGGACCTAATCTTCAACAGATGTAAAATTTGGTCCTTCTTGTTTCAAGACTTTTTGTAAACAAAGGTTCATTTAGCACCATTATTTTATAACAACCAATCAGCTTTTAATGCCGATAGATGGGCATAAAGGGTAAACTCACAATCACCTACCAAATGCATTGGCTTTTGCACACTTTGCCTGAAGGCTTAATTACCTTTTGGCTCAAAAGATCTTTCTTTAGCTTTTCCAACTCTTCTTGCTGGCTTTGATACTTCAGTTGCAGTTCAGAGACTAGTTTGTTGCCATTACCAGAATACCACTCCGTTGGAGAAGAGTCACTGCTGTTCCGGTTTTTGCTTGATCCAATCATGTCTTTTAACGGGCGCCTTGTTTTGTGTGGAATGCGGCCAAAATCGAATGGAAAAGCTGAACTAGTCAGTCCTGCATGAAACAATTTCTTCTAGTTCAGTTCACTTAGTAAAAAGGCGTTTCAAAGCATTCAGATTTCCCTTTAAAAATATGGCCATTAAAATTAGACTCTACGCAGCATTTAAACAGCCCAATACAATAGCGTTAAACAGGCCTTATTTTCCAAGTCGCTTCATTTGGTGGGAAAAGTATAGAGTTCAAAGTCTTCTCCCCTCCCAGAGAAAAGATTTCGCTCGTAAATTAATACTTGTGAAATAAGCCATTAAGAGAACTTTACAACTCGTCACAGAAAATAAAAGGTACCCTAACTACGGCAAAGTAAACTTTGCTTCAAATAACGAATAGCTCAGAAGCGATCAGAGCAAAACCATCACTAATATCACAGCATACTGTTCTTTTAAGAGGCATTCAGTCTAGGGTTTCACCTCCATTTATATAACCAGAGGAGTATTCTTAGAGAGAAGGATGTTTTCTAACAGATTGAACCACTTAGATGTCAGCTAAAGTGCTCTTAAGAAGCTATAAAAATGTCTTCACAAGGTTATACCAGGCACTGGTCAAATGTGAGAAGTGGTTACAATGCACAGATGAACTGCCACTGCATATGCATCCCTACTGTTTTCCCCATTTCAGAAGCAAGCCAATATAACACGTATATACACACTTCAGAGTTTAAAGGCAATTCTGCTTCAATGGGTGACATTCAACTGAGTAATCAAAAGCCTCAACATTTCCCTTCGTCCTGTAACTCTGCAGCTCATGTGACAAAACTAGAGATGGTAACACGCTCGGGGACCTAAAACAGTGGATAACAAGGGTTCATACTTATTCCATTGTATCTGAATGGCAGGGGACTCCCAACATATCACAAGGAAGTAATTCTTTAAAAAGAATTTAGAGAGCTCTGGATGTGGTTTGTGAAGAAAAGATAAGCTTCAACTTATTACCTGAAGACAGACATAACGAGTACACTATACTAAAGAAGGTAAGGCATACAGTCTCCTTCCTTCCTCCCACTTCTACCTTTACTTCCTTCTCCCAGGTGTTTCCTCTTTTCTTCCAGGGCCATCGAGTCCTCCAGGTCTTTTGGGGTTGGATCTAGCAATTCCCACTCCTCGGTGGTATAAAATATGCTCTTGCGGTTTTCATTATTTCCTTTTCTTAAAGAGGACATTGAATTTCTGTGAAAAAGACAGCAGGAAAAGTGACAAAGATTTCTCCATTTTGCATTCTTTTTGTAAAGACAACCACTGCAGTTGAAACACTCAGAACTAAAAATAAGCTAAAACACAGACAAAACCAACACTAAAAAAAAGCTCAAAGAAAACAAAGCATACCCTACTAAATAGCACCTGCTATCAACAGTGCTCTGTTTCAAGAACAGAAGAATTATTTTGCTTTAAAAGCGAGTTTCATCCTCTGTTCGTCCTTGTTTTGGCAGTGGGCAATCAAAACAACACAAAATTCCGACTGAAGCAGCATCTCTTTACTGATCAGTTATTGTAGCTTAGAATTTTAGAATAACTGCCAAGCATTAAGCAGAACAGCATGCAGTCAAAACGTATGTGTGTTATAGTTTCATATTCTGGATTAATGTCAAACTTGGGATCATCCAAGAGACCTGCTGTAGCTGAATCGCTGACGACAGACTCCTAAGCAGTTTTCCTTTCCTAAGGTGGAAAGTTGCCAACTATCTGCAAAAACATTACAGAGACAACCTCTAAATTCCAGCCAGATAATTCTATAGAAGAACACTACGTTTCACGAGCAGGATAAGATTACCCTACCCAGCTTCCCCCACAACCATCATCCAAACAGAAATGTTAAAGTCCACACTTATGCCCATGAGTGTTAATGCAGCTTCGTACCTGCTTTACAAAGTCTTTGTACAACTACAGAAGGAGATCTACATCAATCTATATGAATCAGTTTAATATTTTAAGTATAAAGTTGAAAATATATTTAGTATCTCGGCATTTTCTACACAGTCCATGTAGGATAGAGGCACACAAAGGTGCTTGCACTCAGTCAGCCACATTCTCTCTTCTTACTCTTCAAACCTTAAGCAGAAAGTAATCCATATTACTCCTTCAAGATCATTTGATGATCCAACCCAGTCTTACAGCTTCACAAGAGATTTAACATCTGATCAAAGTGAACTCTAGGCAAATCATTATGCGGTGCAAAATGCCTATAGTCTGCTGAACTGATTAATAATCAAGTACAATTTAAAAACAATCCTAAAGGCTATTAATAAAACTATTTCAACAATCAATTTGCAAACTTGACAAAGACTGAATTACACTATATGTTTAATCTTCTTCCAGAAAGAATCACAATTTCTGTTGGGGGCAAGAAGCCTCATATCATTGTTCAGACCTTCCATTCAAATTAAATAGATCAAATTGGGTGGTAACTGACATATTAATTTTGAGTGCCCTAGGAAATAAGCATCACGTGGCATCTCTACACCTATTCTCCGAATAGCGATTGATCTCTTTCCATGCAACTCCACAACCGACTGTTCTGCTCTGGTGTCGTGGTTTGGCCTCAGCCAGCAACAAAGAGCCACGCTGCCGCTCGCTCCACTCCCACAGCCGTGGGAAAAAACGACAGAAATAAAGCAAAACTCGTGGGTTAAAATAGCGCAATTTAACAGAACAGCAAAAGGGAAGATGAAAACAAAACAATAACACCGATAAAGGGACACGTAGACGCGGGTACAGTACCGCCACGCCTCGCACCGACCGGACCTGCGCCGCCACAGCCCACCCCCAAGTGGCAACTGCCCTCCTCCACGGGCTAGCGCCTCTTATAGCCCGGGCAGGGGTCACCTGGGGTGGAACACCTGCCCCCTGCCGGCTCGGAGGGAAATTAACCCCATCCATGCCAGTACCAGGACATCTGGTAAACTTCAGTATTTAAAGCTTGTGTGAACACCATCTTTTAATGCTTGAAAAATCACGCAGAACAGGAAGTCAAATGACATCCAGAAAAGCTTCTTAAAAAACTGCTGTTAGGCCCATGAACAATCACAGTCGATGCTGAATTTTGCAAAGCTTTTGCATAGAATTGTGGAGGGCACTGCATCATTGCTTTCTATTAGGATAAAAGTAGGTAGCTGAATTTAAGAAAATAGTATTTGTTTTCCTAAGCACAGTATAAGTACAATTAGACACACTATGCAAGACCTGACAATGGGATGTAATGATTCTGTACTTTTAAGTGTTTCGGGTTTACGTCTTATTTTATGATTATATAACTTCAGGCTGCTATAATTCAATATGTTTCCAACTCTACATTCCACGTAAATAAGAGACAGAAGTAGCTGACAGCTTAAAGATGAAAAAAATTCAGGCCTAAATGTCTATATATGCCAACTAATAAAATTTATTTTTAAAAGTGGAAAAGCATGTTTCAACTTTAGTTACTGTAAATATACATGTAGCTTAACTCCAAGACATATTCTTCATTTTTTGCCAATTATTATTTCACAACTGCTATCTAGGATGCAAATGCAGTTATTTTAGCAATAGCTTCTCTGTCAAACGTATCATAGACATAAGTCTTTGATTAAGACATCTATATGGTTCTTAACAAACACATGCTCCCAGCAATATAGAGAAAACTTTCTGAAGTTTTAGAAACACCTTGATCCATCCTCTAATATTGGGGTTAAAACTAGTCACAATCCAATAAGATATTGGATAGCGCACACACATTCTAAAGGTGATCAGATGCCACCCCTGCCTAGAATTGCATAGAATCGCAGAGAAGGGAGGAAAACAGTCAACCATGACAGTACTGCTGTTTGCATACGGTTGCTATGATAGAGTTTCTAACATTTTACTAGGGGCTTTTTTGCCACCAGCTTTTACAGTCACACTATGTCATTTTAATTTTCCAAGATTAATGTTCCAAGATTTAATTTTCAAGATTTCCAGCTTTCACTGTTACGAAAATATTAACAATCCTGTCCTGATTCCACAGAGGTCGAATACAACTTCTTGTGATACACAATCAAAGAATGCTGTTCAGCCCGGTAAAAGAAGATCACTTGTTAATCAAGAAGTGACAAATGAGGTTGCATATATTAAAATACAGGACTTGCATGACCACGTAATGCTTTTTCACACGACTTCCATTCAAAATGGTCTTTGCATAACATAGCTGTGAAAGGCTGTTGTCTGAAGGACCCTTGCACCATTACTGAATAGTTTTGCTTATTTATTGGGCACCATTCATTGCAGGATTGAATGAACAAAAGACATGAGGAGTGGAAACGTAATAATGATCATCTTTAATACTTACACAAAATAAGTCCAAATTAAGGTTATACGTGCCCTAACCCTCTCTGAAGCATCTGACGATGGCCACTAGAAGGAAAATCCACTTGCCCTTAACCAAACCTATGCTGAAGAAAATTCACCTTTCTTGTGAAAACTGCTACAGACTCAAGCCTTGGAGCAAATTTATCTTACCAGATATAGGAACTTAAGTGCTCATGACCTGCTAGCTCAAAACAGGCAGAGGTAATGCTAGCCCATAGCTTTTAACACATCACTGCAAAGCCTATGCTAATGTAAATAAATTTGTCAGAGGTTCTAGCATATTACCACACAACGAAATAGCTTCTGACAAGGTTGTCAGACTCTTACCGCAATGACAGACTATAAGCCCAGAGGTAGTGCACAACTATCCACACCACACACACTTGAAATTTTAGTTGCTAGCTCAGTAAATCCTCCGCAAAAACTACTTTTCAAAAGCTCAGAAGAGGATGTCCTGACAAAGACATTTCCCACTGGTATCAGCTTGCAGGAGGGGATGCCTGCTTTAAAATTTAGAGCACATGGGGGCACTAGCACACTACATATAAAAAACCCCCACAGAATTAAAAAAAACAAACAAAAAAAAGAGAATCTGTTAGTAGATACAATAAGTGGGTTTTTTCCCCAGGAACTTTTTCAGACAGATGAACCACTGCAGCCAAATACCTCCAGAAAGAGTGGAATGGAGGAGGGTGGCATTCAGCCTGAAAGAGTTTCACAGTGTGACATTTTCTTAGATCTGCAACGACTCCAAGCCATTAGGATCACAGCTATACAGAGAAAGGCCAAAACTTGAATACTGTGCTACAATGTCTTCTGGGCTGCTGCCATCACAAACATTTCCCTCCAGCAAAAAGGGTTTCCCAACCCACAACTCCACTGTTGCCCCTCTGCGCAGGTACAAAGAAATCTTAACACACACCAACCAGGCAACACTGAGCAGCTTCCCCTGACACTGCCCTTCTAGCTAGACTTAACCAAAGCATATCACCTACAATTGGGGGGGGG
>NW_009648717.1:1749751-1763548 GCF_000708025.1 Charadrius vociferus | reverse complement strand
TGGGGTGTGTGCCAAGAAAAAAAGTTTTAAAAAGCCAGAAACACTCATTTCAAGCATATAGGAATTCACCTAACAGAAATTGTTTCATGTTATTTTCCTTCTATTACAAGGAAATTAAAGTTCTACCAAAGCAAGTGTGAGGGAGGGTGGGGTGTGTGCCAAGAAAAAAAGTTTTAAAAAGCCAGAAACACTCATTTCAAGCATATAGGAATTCACCTAACAGAAATTGTTTCATGTTATTTTCCTTCTATTACAAGGAAATTAAAGTTCTACCAAATCACAGTGGCTGTGCAAGCCCAAGAAACCATACAGGACTAGCAGTTTAAACAGGACATGTAGTAACATGATTTACATATTTCTTAATCCAGCCATAAACCATCTTTTCTAGAACTTCAAAGATGGTCTACATAATAGTCTTTAAAAAAGCAGCCTTAAAAAAAAAAACCACACAACTAAAAAAAACACCCAAACCAAGAACACTCTGTAACCTCTCAGATCTCTGTGCTTAACAGGAAAGCCTTAAAAGGAATCTTGTTTAGCTCAACACTGCTGATGAAACTGAACAACATTTTACTCACAGCTCAAGAGGGATGTGGTCTAGTTAACCAAAGCTACAGCTCTGCTTTGTGAACTGCTCTGTAATAAATAGCACTGTAATACCCTTTGAGTAGAAGCGGAAGATCCATCTATCTGGGCAGAGAAAGGTGTAAAAACATTTAGAAAGAAACTGTAAGAAGAGAGCTGAAAACCAGTAGGACTGCTTTCCTCAATGCAATTAATGCTAAAGAGTAAACTTGCAAGAGTGAGGGGATAAGATGTGGTTTTGCTGTTGTTCAGAACGGCTCTAACACATGTTTGCTCAGGAACTCAAACTACATCAATTTCAAATCTTTGCCATGTGCTTTTATTTTTTTAATAAGAAAATTAAGATGAATGATTTATATTGTTTTGATTTTCATCACGAAAAATCTTTCATAAGCACTAAATACTAGGTCTACTACAATGCTAGCAATTACAAGCTCCATTACACAGTGAAGGATAAAAAGCAGTACTAGATGTGACTACAACTCCGGGCTCCCTGCCTGAGTTCAGAGAGAAAAGCCATCACTATAAGTACTTTACAGGACTTGATCTGGATTGTTCCTTTCAGGTATCAGTAACGCTACACAGTGATGTTCAGTATGCCCTTCAAACAAGTAAGTACAATAAAGAAACAGTTTACTTGAAGAGATACAGTCCCATGTACTGATACACCTCATCACCCCCATTTCTTCTAAAAAGCTCTGCCTATCACATACACACATCTTTCAGTGGGAAATAGTCTCTGCCAGCAACTATCAGTCTCACAGTAACTCACTCTCCCACATCCCCAACTTACTTGATTTCGGTACTCCATTGTTTAAGGGAGAAATTGATGGCACTTGGTTGGACTGGTGCAGGTTGGGAAGCTGCTTGTTCCCCCACCAGGTCTGTAGGAGAAGTCTCCACAGCTAGAATATTTCTAGCTCTCTCTGCTGAAGCATTTTGACTTAGGATATTCAAATCTATTAAAAAA
Source organism: Charadrius vociferus (assembly GCF_000708025.1). Taxonomy (NCBI): domain Eukaryota; kingdom Metazoa; phylum Chordata; class Aves; order Charadriiformes; family Charadriidae; genus Charadrius; species Charadrius vociferus. The sequence continues at coordinate 1,761,993 of NW_009648717.1, read as the reverse complement.
AAAAAAAAAAGAAAGAGAAAAAAAGAAAAATAGGCAAAACTTTCAGTAAGTAAAAGAATCGTGGCTATATGAAGTGATATACTACTAAGCCTGCTAGTAATGTAGTGAGGGTTTTATTTTAAATTGTAATATAACTTTATAAAATGCCCTGTTCAAATGAACTTTAAAACCAGCAAAGCGTTCTCCTCTGTGAGCTCTTACCACAGCCACATACTTCTGATAACAGGACTTGTGTGATGCTCACGAAGCATGATTTCATGAGTGACTTATAATCTCAATTAGTCAATATTGATCCACCTAGCTTAAGCAGCCATAAAGCCATAAAAATTAAGGTGAATTAACTATATGAATCCACAAAACTGCCTCGTAAAACAATCTCAGGTCTATCAGAACTCCCAAGTCAGGAACAGTGTCACAAAAACACTGTGAGACAGCTTTCAGGGTGTGCTTCATCCTAAAAGTGACACTGCTGCTGCAAGTCAATGAGCTTTACAGACTTCAGCCAGCTCTGGGCCAATCCAGCCTGGGCATTCCCAGAGCCAAGAACATTAGCACGGGCACTGCAGGCACCTCACAGACCTACTGGACCAGTAAGGATTTATTAGCTCTGGTCAAGCTGAATGCAGCGCTATCTAAATTCATGCAGCCAAACTCTCTTGCGCACTTCAGCAAATCTACACACGGGGCCCAGGGCCATGCAGACATGCAGCTCAGGCCCAGCGCTGCACACGTGCCGGCAAACTCCTGCAGGCTCTGAATGGCTCTGCAGGAACCAGCCAAGAACTGGCGCTAGCCCTGAGCCAGAGCTAATAAAGTCCAGAGGCTCCAAGCCGATTCAAGAGAGCTAGCCAGGTCTCCAACATACCACACTGTCCAACACGTACTGTAGGATCTGTAGTATATATGTTACCTCAGTGTTTCCATTATCCTGGATAGCTCGCTTTCTCCCTCACCCCTCCTCCAGCAGGCAGAGGGAATAGGAAGTGCGGTGTATGGAATATACTGCGCATAGCCAAAGCATTATAGAGAACCATAAAGTGGTTTATGGCTTTCTACAAACCCCCTGAACAGGCGAGTTAAAGACAAGCTCAAGTGTAATTTTCAGGCTCTTCTCTGTATCATTCACAAGGTACTGAAGGGGATTAAAAAATTTTAAGAACACTCTCAGACTTGATTCAGCAGTTATATTAGAAAGTAACACTCTGGACAGGGTTCTGACTTAAATGATTCTCTGCAGGAAGGGAAAAAACCTGGAAAATCTCAATACCCTGTTTTATCACTGGTGAGCCTTTCAGGCTTTGTTCTGACATTTACTTGGCACTAGCAGCAAAATCATCTTTAAGCAAGCTGTACCCTCCAATTACTCAGCAGATGGTTACTTTTATTTAGCCCATACTGAAAACTACAATTAGAAAGACAGAACGTTTTGTGATAAAGAACACCAAATACAAGAGATCACTTAACACTACAAATCTCTCAAACCCTTGAAAAATGGTATCTGAAACAGAAGTATATCGTGTCCCATTTCAAATATAGGTACAAATTACACTGCCTTCACTTATTTTATGAACAGTGCTGATAGAAACTTCTTCGGTGTCTTACCAGCCAATCTGAATTCCAAATTCTTTTGGACCTTGGCTGTTTGGGCTGAACAAAATTCAGCAGAGATAAGTTAGATAAAACTAATGTTTTATCATATTCACTTTCTAATGAAGGCTAAAGATAATACAATAGGTTTCAACTAAAGAAAAAAAAAAAAACCAACAACAAAGAACAATGCCACTCCCAAGAAAGAAACAAAACACCTCACCAAAAACTTATGGGCACCCAAAACCAGGCTGGGTTACTAACGTTCTGCTTTCATACTTACAGCTTGTGTCATCTTCCACCTGTACGATTTGACAAGACTACAAAATCTCTTTATATTATTTTATAGTATATTATAGGATGGCCCAGGTAAATGAATTGCTCAAGAGCTGAATTCCTAATAAATGCATCTTCTCTAACACACATGCTAATCAGTCCGGCTGAATCTTCTCTGACTGCCTGAGGCTGCTCATTGTACGTGATGCCCTGCTTACACCAGCCAGCTCGTTGGTTAGAGGTACGGACAACACAGCAGGTACAGCACAACATAATGAGGTTGCTAATGCAATCACCATGAAAAAAACCATCTTGTTTTTAAACTTATTTCAAAACACAACAATCTTATAAATACGTGACATATCATTTTTTATTAATGCAAATTAAGATTTGAGGAATAGCATAACTAATAACTGAAATTATAAAAACTACATTCACATTCAATCAATCCCAAGAAAAAAAACCAAACACCCATATCCTATGAAGAATAAATCATTTGACTTCCATGGTAGCAAGGCAGCCCTGTGACAAATCCTACAGCGTAATTTTTGTAACATTAGCTTTCCCACGGCCCACTTTGATAAATATTTTCAAGTATTTTTCACTAGCTTGAAAATTCTTAAAAACTCATCAAGCCTGATCCATAAAGCAATACCTTAGCTTTACATATGTTCCAGTTAGTGCAGATTTCTACAACGGGGGGGAGAAGGACAAGGGGACAAAACAGGCAAGACTACAGCGAGCAACTTTGTTTCTGAAGTAATCTGACGACAGATTACTTCCCCATTTAAAACATTACTGATAGTATCTATACTCAAGCAATAGCAAAACAAACCAATTTCTATGCTCCAGTATAAAGCACATCATCAAATGAAAATTCATATTCCTGGGTTTTTTTAAACACACAAGACACATATCTTAGTCATCAACATGGAATCAGAGCCTTAAAGAGTCCCCTAATTCTATAGGAAACTTCTGGAGTACTCGTTTAAAAAGAAGAAACAATCATCAGTCATTCAGGCTCTTCACCCTTTCCCTAGAAGAAATCCCTACTTAAACTCTGCAGTTGATGATAAAGTCATCATTGTGATTTGTCCTCAAAAATTAGATATTCTAGATGCAGTTTCAGATTATACAGAATGCAGTTTAACTGCAGGCTGTCCCTGAAAAGGATGGGATTACTCAGCCCACGCATTTCATCTTCACAGTCCTCCCACTGGATTTAACAATAATAATTAAAAAATAAAAATAATTTTAAAATAATCACACAAATTGGTTCAGCTTGCTGATCCAGAAAACCCCCAGCAATTTACAAGAAAGTGATCAGTGATCTGAAGTGACTGGATTAAGATTGCTGGATCTGATGCAAAACAGGAGTGGGGGACCAGCACCCACACAGGCTGCAGTGACAGCAGGTTAACTTCAGATTGTACCTAAGATCTGAGGGAAGGAGCACAAACAAGAAAGAACAGAGATTTGGGGCCAAGTTACATATTATAGTTGACCTGATCCAACAGCCTGCTGCCAAAAGAGGGCAGTCCTGCCTACTCCTTTACTCTGCCTTCCCGTATTTAGCCTTTTGTCCCCTCCCTTCCATCAGCTCTGGAAGTCACTTGATTGCCCCGCAAATATAGTCCCCTTATTCACCTAGCAGAAAAAAATAAATCTTCCTTTTTGGCTAACTTTTGAACTCAACCAACTCAGCACAGGGTCAGACAAACAACACAAAACGCAAAAAGTGAGACTACAGAGCAGAGAACGAGAGGCTGGCAGTGGAAAGGCAAAGGTCTGGAAAAACAAAAGGCTGCTACCCTTTCCGACACCTGCAAGCTGTTAGATCTTTGCACACTGATACAAATGTTTTTGCAGCATATGGTCTGACAAGCTGCTAACCAGACTGCCTGCTGCCAGAAAGGTGGTCTCAAACTATCCTGCTCTGCATTCCCAACAATCCCCTTGGGCTAATCCTGGCACTTATCTGTCCCTACAGTAAACCGCTTCAGGAAGCCACACTGGCCAAAAACCAACCTGGAGAAAAAGATGTTTCCGGCTAGTTGCACTCCTGCACTAGTGCAGGGGGAGGGTGAGACTAGCACCACTGCTAGACAAAGGGAGAGAGCTGGGCACTTCATTGACTAGCTGTTAGATTGGTGTAGCTGAAACATCACACTGAGCCTCTATGAAAACACATACTCTCAAGCCAGCTGTGGTTGAGCAAGCAGCCACAAGCAGACTGCTCTCAAATGAAACCAGTAAACTGGGTTAGAGGACAATACTGCAGCATGGGATGTGAACTGGGGGAGGGGAGAGAAGGGCGTGGAAGACAACAGCTTCACATTTCGGGTTTTACAGTATGAGCAAATTGAAATCAACAAAACACAAAATCTGTTGATGAAATACGTCTGACCTTAAGACTCTGTTTAAACCCAAGAGAGGTTTACTAGCATGTCTAACTCAGCATAGAACAAGATTTTACTCCGTCTTATTTATGGATAACAAATCAGCAAGGAATCCGTTTCTGTAATGATTCAGGAATAAAACAATTCAGAAGTGCCTGAGCAATGTAGTAAAAAACGCAGACTAACTTTGTATAACACACTGATACACTTTTATGACTGACACTAGTCTAAAATTACATTTTGCTTGGCTAAAGGTATTATGGTATTTCACTTATGTACTAGTATCAGTGCAGACTGTCTTCTAGTTTTAAAGGGCAAGAAATTTTTATCACAGTCAGGTAGTTCCATCACACTGTACTTCTTCCAGGAACAAAGTATGGTCATTTAGAATGCAAATGTTCCCATTAAAGACTAGGGTTTCCATCTCAGGATATTTAACACACTAAGCTTTTAAGATATTTCAACCATTAAAAGACAACTTACCTGACCTAAATTGTACTTTGCCCCTCAATGAAACCTAGTCATAGGACTGTTCCTTTATACTTCATTTGTAAAACTCTGTTTTCAAAGAAAACAACAGATTTCATAGGAGATATGAAATCACACATAAAATTACATTTATTTACTTTCAGCATCATCAACATATGCGAAGTTTACATAGAATAAGTTGATTGGAAGTTTTCTGACACATCTTGTTAAGACTGTTCTCTGCTGCAGTGCTGTGCCTTGTACTGATTAACCAACACTGAATAGAAACATGTATTCTGTTTTTACTCAAATTTTCAACCTACCAGGATTGTCTTTGGCAACAAGCCCTTTGGAAAAGTCACTTGGTGTAGGGGAAGTCCGACTGTCCCTTTTTGCTGCGTCAAGGTTGTTACAATATTCCCACCTCTTCTGTTGAAGTTCCTGAAGCCAGTATGTCATATCCTGACGAGTCGCAGCCTACAACACAAAGAACCAGAGCACTGATAAGATCACTGCATGACTTTGGTATATCAATACAGTAATTCCAAGTGCAATTAAAAAAAACCCCGATCCAAATAAGTAGCAGACCAGCAAGGTATCATCAGCCAAACCCAATATGATTTAAAAGAGATAACCACCAGAGCACTAGGCACGCCTTATACACATACACATGACTTTCATGCCAAATCCATCTTCCATTAGAAGCAGTCACAAGCATTTTTTTTCCTAGTTTTACACTCAAACATTAGAAAGCACAGCAGCAGCATCTTTCACACACAAAGCGTTTTTTAAACATACAGCTACAAATCTGTATTATAAAAAAAAAAGGTCCCATACACACTCAAGAAGATTCCCATTTTCTTTTTTTAACTTGCTTTATTACCAGCAGAAACCAACAAACTAAAAATGCATCATAATGCCTCCTACTTTAATGACTAAATCTACATACTGTATTATGTGATGATCTCATGAGCTAACTACCTTCTGGGCTTTGCTGCCCAGAGAGGTTGTGGAGTCTCCCACTCTGGAGATATTCAAAACCTGCCTGGACGCCATCCTGTGCGTCCTGCTGCAGGTGACCCTGCTCAGGCAGGGGGTTGGACTAGATGATCTCCAGAGGTCCCTTCCAACCCTGACCGTTCTGTGACTCTGTGGTACAGAAAGGTCATATTTAAAAACAAAAAAAAACCCAACATGAATATTTTATCTACAAGCCTATAGTCATTAACATGAATAGGTAGTAAGTGAGCAAGAATTTAAACACACCTTTAAGCTTCAGTAAGAATCACAGCTGTAAAAGTCATTTCAAAGTGTGTCAAATGACAATCTACAAATATCAACAAGAGACCAAGTGCTGGTAACTGACACTGCAGGTCCTTACTTGGAAAACTCATTTTTATTCCAACATCCATCCTCCTCCTCCAGTCTAGAACAAGCACCTGACACCAGTAACACGGTATATTCAGGAACAACAAGTTAACGCCTGCGAAGAGACACTCACCTAAGCCCCTCCGCTTGTAAGCACAGAGTGCTTCCCTTTCAGCCAGTCTTTCTCCTACCTCCTCCCAAAGTACTTGGTGGCATTATCAACAAAAAACCCTCATTACTTGGCCAAATGACTGTGTTTACTCTTTAATGACAACTTTATTTCAAATAGTTTCCTGTTCTGTTTATCACAACTGAAGAGGGAACCCGTGCAGGGCACAGCTGCAAAAGAACCAAGGACAACGAACAACAGATTTCCTTGCAAAGGAAGTACACTAAGCACTAAGTGCTGCATAAAGCACATAAACGGCACAGATTTGTCTTCATTTTTTTATACGAGAACCCTGTTGGTCTAGTCAAACTGAAGATCCATTTACCATCATATTTTGACCCTGAGAGAAGCTAATTACAAGACAGAGCATAAGCAATCCAGCAAACAAGAACTGATGCTTCCCCAGGGTGCTCTCTCTGGCTCAGCAACCTTCCACCTTAGTGTTTAGCAATCGTAGAGATAGATTTTTATTTTACGATTTGGCTTTTTGTACCCTTATGAGCTTAAACATCCACAACATCCTACAGCAAATGGCTCCAAAGCACCATGCAAGGAAGTTCATCAGAAAACAGACAGTTATTCCTGGCGCCGCTGCTCCAGTTCCACTCCGTACATCATACACATGAGAAGACATAAGATACATAAATCAAGTAAACATCCATAAATCCAACAGTGATACAAAAGGACATTGCAGGTTCACTCTTCGCAGTTGGTAAGACAGATATCCAAGCAAGATATTTCTAATCTGAAATGGAAATTAGTTTCATATATTTATTCTTGCTTGCCCACAGGAAACCGCAGGAAAGCATTTCCCTCATTAAAAAAAAGACACGGGAAACTAACAGTTTAGAAGTGTCTATGAGGTTTCCCAGAAAGTGTCGACGAACTGGACTCTGGGAAACATGAATCCACACAGCAGTCACTGGCAGTTGTGGAATGACCACAGCAGCAGGCTTTAAGTCTAAGTGACTCCAGTCACTTTTTGCAAAGAGTAAATGTCCGCCCTTCCATTTCTAGCTACAAAAGTATTTCCTTTGGAGTCTTATCCAGTGGCAAATCTTCACTTCTGGTAGATTTGAGAGCCCATATTTCCTTTAGATAGACTTGCACACAGGCCTTGTAAAGCAATGTTTTACTGTGCTCCAGCAGAAAACCACCAAGAATTCACAGCTTCCACTAACACAGGATACAGTACTTAAGTGGTTCTCTCTGCTACCACAACATAGCTAACGAGGCAATTCTCCTGGAGTCAATTTAAGTTATACCTACAATTAACTTCTGCCCAGGACTAGTTGTACTTAATGAGCCTTTTTCACAATTTGTCCCGTTATCCTTTCCCCAGTAGTCTTCAGAAAACCATGAGTTCATTTTATTGGAGTTGATCCTTGTTGCTTTTCAATTCCCAATTGCATGTGTTCTCTGCTGAGCAGCACATCCACATCCTCAGTTTACAAGTGATGTGATCGTTACTCATTGTGTTACACAGTTAGCAGTTACGGTCCTTCAATGCAAAACAGGACAGCAAAGCAGTAAAAAGTTTCTCACTCCCCTATTTTAAGCAGTTTTCCCAAGAATTACTTGGTAACCTGCTACTGTACCTTGCCTGTTACTTTGCCTTCTTTCCTTCACATACAGTCTTCCTTCTCTTATAGAGTTTTCCACTCCCTTTGAACAGTCTTTGCTGAGTTTATATAGGCATCCTAATTATCTACTTTACAAGTATGAGAGTATCCTGAGAACCTCTGTCAAGATGAGTTTTGTTTAAACAAAATCATCTTTGAAGTTTGCTGTTTGAAATGGATTTTTTTTTTTAAACCACACAGAGTATTTTAGGTCTGCCTCTTCCCTTTCTCCTAAACAAAAGACAAATTTGCAAACGTTTTTTTAATTCTGCCAGAGAAAGGAACACTTCCATGCTTGCCCCATTTCTCATGACTTCTCTGCATATTCAGCTACGGCCCACCATGAGAGACAGAACATTTAGCTATGTGCAGCATCCATCAGATCTCGCAAAAAGTCCTTATTTGAACTAAACTACTGTGTGGCACTGCAGTAAGAATGAACCTCGGCTGGTCACATTTTAATGGAGGCATTTCTGTGAGAAGAAAAACCACCATAAATGTCATCTGAACTCATGCAAGGTAAGGAATTACCATTGCAAACTTACAGGCAACAGTAGCAACAAAAGACACTGTGAGTGAAGAGACATACAGTCCCATGTATTTTTCAACATAAACGATGGAAAATTATTACTACTTTCTTAAAACCATTCCCCTACATTCTCCCACTAATGATGCTGCAGGAACTGCCTTCTTTCGATGCACACATGATGCAAACAAGAATTATTTTGGGAAAACTACTGCCCAGTGGCACCCTCTACCTGGACCCACTGGTGGAACACGTATGCCAATATGAAACCCTTTCAGGAAGAGTCCAAAGAAATGCAACAAGTAGACCTGCCATTTGGAGGAAACCCATGAAAATTCTTGCCACAATCCTTTTCTGAACAGAGACAAACTCTCCCCTCGAGCTTTTTTGTAAAAGAGAACATCACCAGAAAGTTCTCATTTCTTAAGATTTACTAACCCTGCTAAGCTCAAACAGCAAATTTGGAATCAGATGGCTTTTTTTCTGGAGAGCAGCCCAATTTTTAATTAAAGCCTTGTAACCACTAACCAGCAAAGTTTAAAAAAGAATCAAAAAAAAAAATCAGCTCAGAAAACAAGTCACCTTCACTGCTGAGCTACCTTCTAAGCTGAGTTAGACCCGAACAGTGTTAGGTACTAAAACAACACTATTTAAGCTCGAGCACCCCATTATTAATCACTGTGCCATCCTTAAAGATTATCGACAAATTAAAGTAAAAGCTCCTAAGTAATTCTGATTTCAGCAAGTTTGGCGCTCAATACTTTCAAGGATCTGGGCTTCAAAACGTGCAGTGTCTGGAATGTTTACTACTTGGCCAATAACCCAGAAAAGTTTTCTTTCCTTTAAGCAGTCTGTGCAATTTTTGTTCCCCTCCCGTCCCAATTCCCCACTGTTCACAAAGAAGTTATCCACACATAAGTGACTAGACACACAGTCTATCATCACTGGCCAGTGTTTCTCTGTTCCAAAAGCAAGTGAACTGTGTCACTACAAGATACGGCTTTAAAAATAAATGAGAAATGACCCCTTTGTTCATTTATATATATTCATAATGCTAATTCTTTTCTCCCTTAATGACAGAGCTCACTGTGCAAACAGGCAAATATTCACTTGACTGTATTACCACCATTCTATGGTACAGCAAGTATTTGCAAGAGCAGATCCTTTCCATTAAAAGATAATCTATCCATAATTCATAAAGTACACAATTTTCTCTGCTTCTTTACCTAAAGTGATGGTACCTGTTATGTATGTTAAGTGAAAACGCTTTTTACACGCACTTAGCTTCTTCTAATGTAGTTTAACTGCTGAAAATATATAGAAAAGCTACAATCATGCAAGTGTCAGGTTAGTTATCTACATTTCTAAATTATGAACAATTTGCTTTATTTGCTATAAAAGCTACATTATATTTTTTTACTGAAATTGATATTAAACTGAGAACCAAACCCCACATATATCATACACTCCTCAGTTCCCATTAAACGACAAAGACTGTGCAATCCAGATGATGAAATCATTACATTAACAAAAAAATGAGGCATTATGAAGAAATAATGCATTCCTTAGCAGAGCCATCATTTCAATCTGGAATTCCAGTTGCTTATTTCCTATTGCTCTTCTCAGCTTATAATACTGAAGGGGAAAGACCAGATCACGAGATCTGGAAATTTTGAACAAGCAGCAACTTGAGGAAAACAAGGCATGTGAGTTAGACGGTGAAGACTACATTTGACTTGACTTTATTCCTCGTGGTCTGTGTGTAATGTTTTCTTGATAAACTAAATCACCTTTTTTTTTTTTTTTAAACAGGGTCAGTCAGTGAGGGGGTTTGGTTTCAGTTTGTTTTTTAATTTAACATCTTTAATTCATTCTTATTTCTATTTCTATCTAATTTAGCTGCAAGATGCTTTCAAAGGCTTTAAAGAACTGTTGTGTTGGGTACAAGGACATTAATTCCAGCTGCAAAAGCTTTATCCCTTGGTGAATCACAGAGCCACAAAAGGCCAGTTGGTCCTGTAATATCCCTCAAGATTTTCATTAATTCCTTATTTACTATATCAAAATCTATAACGTAATAGCATTCTTATGGACAATGACTTGACTGCTTTAGGGCAAGCATCATAACAATACAACAGGTAGAAGATAAATATTTTTTTTTTTTTTTCTGCTAATTACAGAAGTGACCTTGACTTCCTTAACTGGCACCTTTTCTCAATCACCATAAGGGAAACATGAAGAGTGCTCCAGTCCATGCAGGTTCTTTCCTAGAGAGTTCAGGAAAAAAAAAAAAAAACGAACACAAAAGTACGGGCAGAGCACAAAAAGTACGGGCAGAGCAGTAACATCACAGACTAAAAGATACCAAGAAAAACCTGAAAAAGGAAACCCTGTTCCTTACACTTCTGCATTGGTGTTGAGTATGATTTGTATCTTCATGACTGCAGAAGACACACAAGGCAGCTGCTAGAGTGCCGTTTGACAGACTAGTTACCTATTACGCAGGTGGGATGTACTATTTCCCACTACGATCCTAATCATAAATTACAAGTTTCACAACAAAGATCCTCCTATTCAAAAAGAATCATCAAAACAAAATATGCATTATGTATTTTCGTGGAGACTTCCACATAAAAATCACTAGATACTAATTAAACAAAAAAACCCTCAAACAATCAAAAAATCAAGGCTTACACCAAGTCTGCAGTCTCAACTTCTGTAACATAAACACTGAGGCTATAATGGCAGATTCACAGAAAGCAATAAAAACTTTGGTTACAGCTATACAAAAAAAAAAAGGTAGTTTTTACACAACTGCATGCTAAGCTGCTGATTACACTGCTTTTTCTGAACTAAATATAGTTGAAATCATTATCATATTAGTTTTCCAGCTAAATAACTTGCTTATTCTTTAGCGAAGTATGTTAATGATTTTGACAAACATTTGCATTTATCAAACCAGAATATTGAAGAGCTTTACACAATCATGTTCTACAATCTCAGCATTTATTATCATTGCCCAAATCTCCACTGTTAAATAAGAGTATAAGAAGGATATTTTCCAATATTTAATAGGAAGTTCTGCTGTTTCACTTTAATAACTTTATGGATTATTTATACTCTAATATTAAGGAGCTTGCTACAAAAGAACGCAGTTCACATGAAAACTCACACTCAGTGCACAAGAACATTCCTTGTGGGAAATATATACCTTAGTAACAACTAAAAATAACAGATATTCAGGAAAATGTATTTCTTCTTGATTGGTTTCCTCTTGAGTGGTTTCCTTTGTGTTTTGGATTTATTTTTTTTCCCCTAGGCATGACAATAAAGGAAAGATATGTAAAAAGCAATCCTAAGATTTACCTCTTGTCGTTTGAAAGCCTGAGTCCGTGCAAAGACAATGTGACAGGCAGCCTCTCCTACTACCAGGAAACTATTCTCCCTCCTCCTCTTCCTTCCTCCCAAAGCAGCCTAGATGAAGACTTCTGCCGTACATCATCTTTTCAAAATAAACACCCCCAAAAGTGAAAACCAACCACTCCCTCTCAACTTCCAAACCCACGACGTTTCCTCGGAAATCTTTTTTCCACCCAGGCGTTTCCACAGAACCCACTCCACCGAGCCAGCCACCCCCACCCTGCTCGTCACCATCCCGATCGCCAGAAGCATTTTCTTCCCCTTCAGAAGAGCAATTTAAAAACAAAATCATAAAAAAAAGAAGGGAAAAAAAAAAACCCCAGAAACTAAGGCTCGGGATAGCGCGTATTGCTGACCCTTCCTCCTTTAACACAACCCCACGGCACACAGCGGAGGGCCGTCCGGCC
>NW_009648717.1:1694324-1749064 GCF_000708025.1 Charadrius vociferus | reverse complement strand
GGCACCGCGGGGTCCCCCGGCCCGCCGCCACCGGGCTCCGGCGCCCTGGCACCGCGCTGGGCGGGATCTCCCGAGCCCTGGCCGGGCCCACGATCGCATTGAAACTGCTCTGCCTCGTGGTGGGCGTTCAAAAATCACTCCCAAATCGTGTTATTTATGGGGAAAATTACGGAATGTGCAGGCAGCAATGGGTAAAAAGCTGTGGCTTACCGGGTTTGGACTTGTCTTTATATTTTTATGTTTCACTGAAACATCTAGCACATTTTGGGCTCTAGGGAACTTCTGGCGTTAATAACAGAATTTCTGTAACAAGACTTCACTGTGAAGAGATCAGGCTGCCACAGGGAGGTACACATAATTTCAGATAATTTCTCCTCGTGTTCAGAACACGGTATGTGCCTGTTTCCATCAAAGATGCCTAACGCCCTGGGTACAAATACAGAAAACAGTCTGATGTGGCACTATCGTCCAAAAATGGGAGGAGATGATTCCATGTTTAACGACATTCAGCTTTTCATTCCCAACCTTAAATCCAGCACAAAAGGTTTGCCATCAAAATAGTTGTTGCAATGGTTAGTTGCTGTCAAAATAGTTGTTGCAATTCATTAGGATTATGCTATTCATGAACTCAGTTTATCTGACTGAATTCTGACAGTTTGGAAGCTCAAGTTACCAGAAATCCTAAATTCCCCAAAGCTTCTGACTCTGTCCTCATTTTTAAAGGCCTTGATTAATTTCTCAGTAAAAAGTAACTGTCTCATCTGCCAGACAATATTTTCACTCTATGCTAAAGGATGTAAAGGATCTAAAGCACCTGAATACTCAGCGCGGTTGTCCATGGGTTCCACTTTGATGTTGACAGAAAGGATTGCAGAATTCTTTGAGTCCTGCCCTCCGGATGTCACCTACTGATAAGAAATGTGTTAAGTGAGGAAATAGCCAGTGTTGTGTTAGCACAGAAACTTGAGTAATTTGTTACAGAAACCGAGGCCCACATAGAAGTTATCGCCCCAGTCAACTCACATGACATGAAGTGTGATCTACTGAAAAGATTAAATGTAGCAAACTAAGGCCAGACCTTTTTTTTCCCCAGAAAACTGATTCTACTCTGTCAAAAGCTGAGGCTTTTGTGGAAAGTAAGAAGGGTTGACCCTGCTTAAACAACAGGCCAGTAACATCTCTTCCATATATACTGCTCAGCATCTTCTTCCCCAGATACAAAGTATTCTTAGTCTTCTGGTAGGGTCATACTCTTTCTTGGCAAATGTCATTTGCCAGAACATGAGTTACACAGGGAAAACACTGATTCTCTTTAGAAGCTGCCAGTTCCTCATCTCAGTCATTTAGACAAGTTGAAGGGCCCCAGCGCTTATCCCCGATCTGTTACATTATCCCACCAATCTAGTGTTCTTTGCATGCTGAGCACCCATGACTCTGACGGGCTATCAATAATCACATCCCACAGCAAATCACAGAATCAATTCATAAATCCTCAAAACTTTTGCTCTCAATACTTCTCTTTTTTAATTTTCTGTTCAGCTTCCTTACAACACTCAAAGCACAAGAATCCCCTAATTTCACAGCTGATTAATGTAAACAGAAAGTTCCCCTTCTTGGGAAAGAAGTTCCTTATTTTATGTATGCCCTTTTTTTCACAAACAGATCCAGCTGTGCACTGGTAAATAACAGCAACTAAAGTTGCTGTGGTGAATATAAATGAAAACAACACTCTTCCCTTTACTTGCTTTCTTTCATGTTTTCATGTCCAGAATGCACTGATGATATAGGTGACATTCTGTTGTTAACAAATGTCTAGAAAACAAACACAAATAACCTCTCACAAGAAGAGATTTCCCTCCTGCCCAGAGGCATGGCCAATGAAGCTTTCGGTGTGCATGTAACTCCTAACCATAGTGCAACAGTCAAGTAAATTTTACATAGAGCAAAACAGTGGTTATACTCCCAAAAGAATCACAAAGTTTGTCAAACATGAAAATATCTGAAATTCCTTTTTTTTTTTTTTTCTGGTGTGTTTTTCTCTCCTAAAAAATAACAAATATTTTAGTAATAGCACTTTTGGCAGAACAAGGCCAACTACACCTAAAAAATAAAACTATTTACTCTGAAAAATGAGAGACTGTTCTAACTCATTACAATTGCAATGGTTTTATGTTATAATGAATATAAGCAGTCACAGTTCTTGAATAAGTTCACATTATTCTAAAAAAAAAAAAAGGTAAAAATGCAAGAAAAAGAGAGAGTCTATCATTAGCTATGGAGGCAGAATACAGTTGGTGTATATACCAGGCTCATGCTGTCATGTTTACAAAAGTGCAGGAAACACCAATAAATTACAAGCAGCACATCTGTACTGTGCTTTTGGTTAAAGTGAGATCATAGCTCCAAAATTAGAATGGCTGAGACTGTACACTGCTTCCTTTCACAAAACAGAAAGCAAAAATTACTTCGTCTCTTGTCTGGTATCTTCTAAAATTCAGGGATTCAGTTAGAGATGAAACCCAGAGTTTTTCAGAGCTCACGCTAAACATCTACTGTTTTTTGTTTTCCAGAACAATGGAACTACAGACAACTGTCCCCCTCAAACCCTCTCCCACACAGTGCCAGTCCAAACCTGCATGCTAAGACATAGGCTAAATGGTTATTTTTCTTCCATTTTAACAAATATTTTGCAGGTTCTTGCAGAATGTTATCAGTCACCTTCACTGCCAAGATAAATATGGTCACTCTGCCAGAGCCTGATTATGTATAATACTTGCACACAGTATTGCACTGCATTATTCTGAAGAGTGAATGGTTTGGGCCTACAATTATTTAAATTCTTTGTAGGTCAGGAACCAAAAACTTTCCTAAGCTTTTTTTTTTACCAACCGAGACAAACAGGCAAAAAATTTCTCCAAATTACTGTTTCTGACGCAGTCTGACATGTCATTCTACATTCCCCTGCCTCTCAGTCACCACAATGTCCATGAAGAACATCATATTATTACATTTCCAGAATAAATTCTTTCCTTATATGCAAATAAGTCAGCCAAAGAATTACACAGGCTATATGTTTTAGCTGATGGGCAATGTTTCATATACTTTTCTTTCTCCAGTATTATTCTTTAGACACTAGATGGTGCTCCTTTCCTGTTTCACATTCACCATTTGTGTTACCCCCTCAAAATGGAAAAAAGATACAAACCGTCAATAAGCGGGGAAGCTTATTTGTAGTTTTTGATTCAGTAGGAAAGACCGAATTTAACTTCAGTTAACTGCCTCATAGAAAACCAGTTGAATATACGACAACATTAAATGCATTGTTTTTACTTTTTGTTGCACTGCATCTTATCAAGAACTCTTCACTATGAAAAAGCAACAATTATACAATTCAGTGAATGGCAGCATTGATTTCTAGTTACACATCTGTGATCTGACTTGTAAAGATATCCAGGCAAGTTGGTAGCCATGTAGCAGAGAAAGAGTCAAATTAGACTCCTTATGAATAGAAAAGCAGGAACTACTTAACTGTAGCAAGGAACTGGGCAATCCTTATACACATAATCGTTGGCTTGTCAGCATTCCTTTAGATCCAGACTGGCTAGAGAACTGCTATAGAGCTTGACAGGAATGCTGAAGAGGATAAGCAGAAGAATTTAGAGTGCTGTTGCAGAGACAAAAAGATTAATGGGCAACACATATAAACACAGATAATGACACAATTAATAAAACACAATTATTTCAGCTGCTTACAGTGGAACTTACTTCCACATGTATACTTGATTCCCAGTGGAGAACCTAAGAACAGGTACAGATAATGGGGACTTACAGAAGCCTGCAGTAAAAAGAAAGATCAGAGGAGAACATATAAAAGACTTTAACAAAGATCTTCACGTAATCCCTTTTTTGTGTATTTTTTTTATATTACATGGAATCATTACAAGAATCAGGAAAAATCCAGTGGGATAGAATGGGTCACAAAAGTTTCATATCCACTATCTCACAGAGTGAGAAATAACTTAGTGAAGGGCTGCTTAAGGTTACCTTTACAGCCGGTATAGCAGCTTAAGCAATGCTGTGCTGAAGAGTTTAAAGATGAACCCACAATATTCACTGGAGGGATGCTCAAAATCACTTTTGATTATCAGTCAGGTTTTCTTAGAACAGGAAAGAAGCAGATGTTGAAGAGTCAGCCTGCAAAGTAATAGCCAAGAGAGAAAGCAAAAGAGGTTAGTACAATTAATTTTGGAGTCAATAATTCATAAGTGTTCCTGTGGTCAGAAGTTTACCATTGCACTATCAGAATGGAGGAAGAGGATTTCTTTGGGATTAGAGCTGGACTAGGGAACAGGAGGACAAGCTATCCTTGAGCTGCAGGGATTCCTTGCCTGGCTTTATGTAAATTGTAATATTCTGCCCAGGGTACTACTTCATAACAGAATTGCCAAGTGCCTATGGGAAGTCCTCAGACAACATACTGGGGTCATCAGATTAGCAAAGTTTGTAGTACACAAGACCAGCTACCTCACATAAAACTAAAAAGAGGAAAAGAGGTGACAGGAAAAAGTATATCACTGCTGTACAAATACATGGGTGTTTGTGCTGGCATTTATCTGGAGCATTTAGTGGAGATAGTTTTAATGGAGGGGTTTTACCATTACTTGCTCTTATTTAGTTTAGAAGGCCAATTTTAAGGTGTAGAAACATACTACAGATCTACCAGGTTAGGTATTTGTCTGTCAATCTCACCGTGCTGAATAAGGCTTTTCTGAAAATCTAAAAATATGTGGTATTGTTTACATAACAGTCCTACAGTCCATCAGTGTTTCAGGACATCACATCTCATTAATGTTAGATTTTTCATTTTTTCCTGTTAGGAGTTTACAAGCCCATTTGCCCAGGTGCGGTGGCTGATAGGAACATTTGCCTGACCTGCCTGCGCTAGCAGAGATGGCACAGAACTATTCTAACTCATGGTAACGCTCTCAGGATCTGTGACCTCAAAGCTTTTAACTATTCTCTAATCCAAGCTGTGCCCAAAAGTTGTTCTTGCTTTCTGCACAGTTCAGAGGCCCAGCCAGTTTTCTCACCTGTCAATCACACCACAGCCCTTTTCCTGACATTCTAACTCATTTCTTAGTACACCATATCCTGGCTGACACCTTTGCGTTGTATTAACTGCAACCACAAAGCTGCATTTCTTCAGTAGCTCCTGAACTTCCTTCATCCCACATATAGAAGCTGTGGATCACTTCCCTTCCTCCACTTAAATCCTAACAGAAACTGCTCCAAAGACAGACCAGTTCATAGCCGAGGTTTAATGCTGATGTGAGAGAATGGCAGTCACGGCTATATTGAGAAACCTTCACCGTCTCATTCCAGTGGACTTTCCTGTGCCCCGACAAGCCCTTCATCTGTGTGCCTCAGTGGATGATTCAATATTAGCTTGTAGCTACAACTTACACACAAACCTGGATGTCAACAACACCCACTGTTGCAGTTCTTATCCAGACATGCTTTTCTTATTTCATACCATTTTATCTTCACTTTGAATGTTCATCTCATAGAAAGCTCAGCTTCATCTCCCCAGTCTTTAGATATTTAACCGAGGCTTAAAGCTGCAGTTGCAAGTTCAGTGTCATCCATACCTGGAATGTATGTTGCAAGTAAAAGGTCTGCTCGCTCCAGCTTCCATCTAGCATCAAGGGCAAAACAGCAGATATTGATGGAGGGCAAATCATTTCAGTGTTTAAACTTCAGTGGGGCAAATTCCAGCCTAAATGCTTTGGACAGGAACTTCTCTTTTGATGTAGACTATGAAACGCTTAACATACTTATAAGTATTAGCTAAAAGTTACAACAAACAGTCACACCAGCTCTTTGCAAATAAGCTTTTTTCAAATCCTTTTAATTCCTAACTTTATCACAGGTCCATTCAGCCCTTTTCAGAAATAAATCAAATATTCTCATAAAGGGTAAATGTTTTGTCAAAGCTGAACGGGATCGAAAAAGCTACAGATGGTAAACTGAAAGACACTTACATGTGTTTTAAATAAGAATCCAAAACTGATATAATCTTATCTAAAAATAGGCAGATTTAGCCAGATTGTTTGGCCTAGAATCCAGGCTACATTTGTCACAAGAAAATTATTTTGCAGGAAATCTCTCTTGCTATTTGTTTCCGCTCAAGACAAACATTACCCAAGCAGCTTTTCCTGTGGTTCTCTGTTTTGGAACTTCTGCCTTTGGCTTTGGATGAAGACAGGAAGCACACAGAAAACTGAGGAAATACAGATTCAAGAGTAAGTCACAACATTCAAATCTGGATCCAAATTAACCCCAAGTCCTTTCTAACTGAGACAGATATAAAATAATAGTATTTTCTAAGAACACGTCAGGGGGAAATTACCCCATCATATCCAGACAGCTTCTCTCCTGTACCTAATTTTGCCAGCAATATATGCCAAATTTGCAATTATGTTAAACCACCGGTTTACCTGGCAGTAGTAAGCACTGGTTCTGACCCTGATACATTAGTATCAATAGAAATTTTGTGTAAGTCTAGAAATAAAAGAGATCTGTGTCCTAGAAAAAGATACAAAGTATAGATGATTGCGAATGGGGAAACGTCATTCCTGAAAGACGAAGCTGTGTTTTCATGGCACGTGATCAGAATTGCTCCAAAACAACTTCAGTTTATTAAAGGCAAATGTTTTCCATTCTCCCCACCTTAAATCCTAACGGCCTCTTGCAGCATCACCTTTTATTAATACCAGCACTAGCAGATGTAAAAGAGTAAGTGCTTGTGCTTCACGGAAAATACTGTACATCTCATCTATGGTTAGTCTGGGGACTGCCATCTTATGCTAATAACAATGCATTCTTACTGCCTTTTGAGGTACTTATGAAAGTCTTCAGAAATGTTATTATGGAATATATACCTTACTCAAAGCAATTAATGGCTATAGCGATCGTTTTTATTTGGAATCTTCTGAAGGCTTCCCTGAGTCAATCTTAAGCATCTACCAAATAGCCACCCCGTCACAAGACTGCTGTGTACTGACAACTCAGTAATTTCCTGAACACAAGACAGAAGCAGGTCTCCCAAATGTTCTTTAGTGAGTTTCCATTTAGAATTAATTTCTCCTGAGAAGTCAGCGAATTTGGGGAAGCATATGACAACATCAGATTTATTAAAACAAAAAACTTAGACTCTCCTTCTTGAAATTTCTGTCATCAGAACCTGGAACTGAAAAGGAATATCTCATGTAATGTGTTCTGCAAAGACAGGAGAAAGACGAGAGGGCAAACAGAAGGGCTTTGGGAGAAGGCTGATGAAAGAACTGAGCATAAATAAGGAGTAATGAGGACAACTAAGACAGCTTATTTTCTGCCAGCACACAAAGTGTTGATTTCAGACCCTTCAGTCCCAAGTGAGACACAATTCCTGAAGAAATAAGTGACAACTTTACAAGAGGAATGAGTAAAGGGGCAGGATATGGGACAGTAATTGTGGCGAGCTCTAGCAGCGAGTGTATTCAGATCATGAGACAAGAAACATCAGTTAAGAATAAAATTAAGGGATACACTGAATCATACAGCATGACACAGAACCAGAGCCAGCACTGGCCATGGTGATACAGGGTTTTGGCAGGGTAACTGTGTACCTAAATACAGTGTTGTGCTGATATGACTATACTACTTCAGGTACTGAAGATACCCTCAGCACCCAAAACTACACTCTGCTGTCTGAGTGTTCAAGACAATTCTGTGACAACAGGAATTGGACCCAGTTAATGCTAACATGAATCCCAAGTTCCAACACTTATAATAAGAAACTCACCTCTTGTGCGCCAAACGTATAGGTGTCTCCTTTGTAGGAAGAGTGTTTAGGTTACATGAGTGCAATTAGCACAGGAAAAAGCACTTACTGAAAAAGAAAAACATACTCAGACTGACATTTATTAACATCATAGACAGTAATGTACAACGATGAACTGGCAGTCACCTTAGAGCTGTGAATTACAGAAAACAATTACTACTTTGCAGCCTGAGCTCCTTACCCTCACTCTAGAATCCACTTTAGCAACAATTTTTATATAAGCAAAGGAAAATAAAGCTTCATTTAATTACGGCATGCAGGCATTTCCATTAATTTTGATACCCAGTACAGAAAAAAAGCAACTTGGCAAGCCCAACCTGATGCTTGTCCTTATCAATTCCATTTTTTCTCAGTTTAACAATACTTCAGACGTAAAAACAACAGATGATATCCTGTGATCTTTATTCTGGTCAAGGTTCTCTTAGAGGAAAAGGTCTAAACTGTAAAAATACTATAAGTAATCTGCAAAGAAAATAACTTTTTTATCTCCTGCATTTCTTTATGACATATATCTACAGTGACCTCTGCTTTTGTTTACTTCATCATTCTCTTCAGCTTTATGTTAGATAGAAAACAGTTGGCGGTTTTTTTCTGCAATATTGCTAGAAGATTCCTTGAATAAACTAATTTTAGTTGAGATTGCAAGGATGTTAAATGTTTCAGAAGAGAATTCTTCTCTGATGTATTTGTTAGGAATCTTGAATTACAAAAAGACAATGAAGGGTAAGGAGCAGCTAGGTGCTTTGCACGTGTAGATCAATGTCTACATGAAGTTCATAGATACCGACAGACTGGGCATGCCAGTGATATGAATTAGAATTCTTTGCCCTTGCAATCATTCAGGTTTTAGTGTCAAGGGGTGTCACAATTCAACTACCGGTAGTTCTCTAAGCTCCTAAACAGTAAAACAAAAATTCAACTTTCAGTACTCTTCAGACATACAAAAGAGTAAGAGAAAAGGGAAATTCACTTCTGGTACTCAATAACAAACTTTATTGACTACAAAAAATTTCTGTAGCAGCACTAACTTCATCCTAACTACTTCAAATAAGATTGCTTCTGTCTCAGTGTTAAGGTCCATATATAACAAGAATTTTAAAAATGCTGTATGTGCAGCAGAGGTGGGTTTTTTTCCCCTTAAAAGTGCTAGTTTGTGGATGTGGGTTTATATTTGTAACCAACAAGATTTAATTCATGCTGGATTTCAACCACAGAAGATATAAGAACATACAGCTACTAGACTTTACCTTTACAAACCTGGGGCTATGAGAAGGGTTGTGGGTTTTTTCATTATTAATTTCAGTGACAGCAAAAAGCAGACCACAGATCAGCAAGTTATCATCTGAGGCTGGACTTTGTCTTATAATAATAATAATAACAACAACAACAGACATTGCCACAGAATCTTAGTGGAAGGTGGAACAGAAGGACACTGCGCCAAGGAAATATATATATTAAAATGTTTCATAATAAACAAACAAGATTCATATGTTTCAGTTTAGACTCCTGAGTTTGTGGTTTTGAAATGCAGAACACATGAGAAAAAAATCAGTTTGATTTTGACTGTCATAAAGAAAAGGTGTACATCCCCATCTCAATGTTAGCTATGGTGTTTTTAAAAGCAAATATGGAGGGGTGAAAAAGTCTTTATGTGTCTCAGATTCATGGATTCATTAAGGCTGTGTTCCTCATTAAGGCACAGTCCAACTTTTGCAATGGTTGAAACACAGACTGATTGTAGGGCTGTAAAATAGTACTCGTGTAACTTTCCTATAGGGAGAATGAAAAAGTACTGTGGGATGAATAAGATAGAAAGAAGCTGTAGTGTCTTTCCATAGAAGTTGTGTCAAAAATGGCATAGTTTGTAATCCCAGCATAGAGAAGACGATGCAGACTTTTGGTTTCCATGTCTGGCAATATGCAGAAGCGGTGAAAAGTCTGCGGTAGACAGTGGTTCACAGAGACTACAGAACAGAAAATAGTGGTCAGTGGCCCATAATGGAAAGTTAGAAAAGGCAGAATGAGAAGGTATAACAATTTCCTCTCACCAAGCGCTATCTCAGTTAAAATCTTGTTGTACAGGCAGATTGCCTGTAGTATCGTGCTGAAATTATTAGCTTGGAGTTCTGTCCAAATGAGATTGGCTGAATTTTCTCCTCTTTCTTAAATACTACTTAAAATTAACTCTACATATTCTGAATCATACAGGAAATAGTGTGCTCCAGGGTTTCTGACTTCTGAAGATTACAAGGGCTAAGAGCCCTCCTACAGAAATCACAGTTGAAGCTGTAGAGTGCCAATTTCCAAACTTACTCAGAACACTGCAATACATACCATGATGACATTGTTTCTACATTATTAATTTTATGAAAATATAATCATCATAGTTATTATTTTCTTTATCAGTCCGCTTCAAGATGGAGCTTCTGCTTTTGTTTTTGTTTTTAATATGTGTGTGTTTATGAAAAACAGTTTGGGAAGGTATACAGAAATAATGTTGTTTGTTCATATTAAAAAATCTTGCACCCATTATGTTGTAAAGCTACAACACACTGTCATACTTTGGAGCAAAGAGCTAACACAGGCAAGGCAGGTATTCCCATGTCAAGCGTTTGTCTTGTGTGGGTCTGCGAATCGGAACACAGCCTGGAATTAGAAGTTCAATGGGAACAGAAAGAGAGGAGCCAGGATGGGAAAGTGAAAACATGAGAGAGTAAGTCTATAACCACGATATCCTAAAAATAATTTCTGATTTTCTATATGTTTCCAGTTAGCAAAAATGCTGATTAAATATAAATAAATAAATAAAGATAAAATCTGTACTTGTCTCTCTTCTCCTGTAACCACTCTGCACTGAGGCTAACTGCTTACCATTGCTGTTTCGTTGGTTTTGTTCAAATAAGAGAGATCCACATTGTGAGATGTAAAAGTCCAAATGCAGCTAACTACCAAAGTTAAAGATCAAGATGGTTTCACATGATACCAGTCATCTGGTATCTATCTCTAAAGAGTTTTCTTAATGTGCAAAAGCAAACCAGAAAGAATAACCAACAACTACATGCAGAAAACAGCTAGGTTTGTGAACCTAGCTTTCCAAGGTTAAGTAGTTTCAAATTTGACTGTGCGACAAGGAACAAGTTCCCTATTCAAAAGTTCTTTGATTATTCAGATAAAATGCAGTTTGAATCCAAGTTATATTAAGCTGTGGGTTGCCAAGTTTGAAGTGAGAATGTCAAACCAAATCAGTGTGTTCCCAGCCCAAGCTAAATCATGACTTTTACTGCAGAGGCAAAGATGGATGTTGGCAATTTGTCATCAACCACCTGAGTAATGGCCTCTGTGTTACATCTGGGGATACCCGCACTCATCAAAGTCTTGCAGATTTGATAGGCCATTACCAGCCTTCTGAAACTGAGCCTTTTGGAGGAAGTCTTACAACTGCCCATGCCAAGGCAGGTAAAGGACTTTAGAATTCAATTAGTTGCTGAGTGGGATTGAATGTACTAAAATATTTGTTCTGTTGCTTTCACTTAGGCTAAAAATTTTTGCACCGTAGAATGCTTCCTTAGCAGATTTGTGATAAATTTTAGGAAGAAAAAGTACTTATAGCCCAGCATGGGATCCTAGTGCCAAGGCAGACAAATCAGTCAAATTTTGAGACAAAATACAATAAAGAATATCGCAAATATTAAGCATATGCAATAATAAGCCTAAGCATATGCAGACTAAGGCAAAACAAGTTGGCCAAGTTGAAAATATGCGTGTAAACTGCATGAGAAACCTATAGTCATTTCAACAATATATCCGTGTAAGAGAATTCTAAAATAAACATCTCTAAAAAAAGACAAGACACCATGAATCTGAACTGAAACAGAAACTTTTTATGTCCCTTCTGAAGTAATACGCTGTCCTACACTATTTCTGAAGTATTATTAAGAAATCCTCTATGAAAGTGTTAGCTTTCACAGAATTAACACCATAGATTTCTAACTTTATTTATATCACGTTTAAAAGACAAATGGACTCAACATTTTGAGTACAAATGCATTAAACATCTGTTCTGATAGCAGTTACACAGGAAAGATGTTTCATAGAGAACTTTTCCATAGGCAGCTGTCGGAAGTGTATGAGATAATTCTGGATCACCAGTATAAACCAAATAATAAAGCAATGGGATCCTTGTTAGCAAAGACAATGTCTGGTAAGAGAACAGCCACAACATCAGTGGGTGATATCTACAGCAATTCTGACAACGAGGAACTCCTTAATTTCTCTTCAGAATCAAAGAAAACACTTCAAGATCATCAACAGAACAGGTAGATTTATGCAAAACGGAAACCTATTGAACTGAGATCTACCTGAGAGACAGACAGAAAGTACTCTTCAGTGTCAGTAGCAGGATGATGTTTTAGTGCCACCATATCCATGATAACAAATTGGTGACATTACAGAGTTATAGAAATGTGTTTCTGACTACACGATACTATCCTTGAAATTATTTTCTGCCAAAGGCGATTTTGAGGTCTCATGCTAATGTTACAATGCACCTTGTGCTGAGTTCCATGTTAGCTTCGGCATTGCTTTGCTTAGCTGGCTGTCTCAAACCGCTCCATCTGTAAAGTGGGCATATCAACACTCTTAGTGGCCTAAATGCCAGGGCTCCTGTGGGGAAAGCTAACCTCTGTGAAGTGCTCTGTGAACAGCTTGCTGTCATGTATCCAGAAATACACGGACCCTGCTGAGGAAGAAATTAAAACTTCAGGGACTTGAAAAGACCTAGCAATGGTTGTGAACACAATGCCAATTAGTTTGCAACATGATTTGTCACTGAAAAACTGTCCTTTGAAATCTCGTGCTGCTTAGATACAGTCTTTCCACAGGATCTGGAGATTCCTAATCAGGACTAGAATATTTTTTCTATAGCTCTACATAATGTCTGTTTTTACTGGTTATATCCAAAATCCACTACAAATCTGCTGCTAAAGCTCAGTACAAACCTGTTTCAAAGCACTTGTTCCTTTTCAGATGTGGCGAACTGACCCCTTGCCATCAGACTTGTTATTGGCATTTTAATAATAGAGCCAACAACTTCCCCATCCGTATTCTCCAAAATGAATGAACTACCTACCCTGAATCATTTTGATAATCTCAGATGCCCCTTATCGATCAAGCCATGACCCCCAGAGACTTCGTCTGCATTTAAACTGAGAGAGGACGTATTAATTGTTGCAAGATTTATAAAGTTGTTAACACTTCCATACTGCAAGACTTATGGATGATACAACAGATCTTATGCTAATGAAAAATTTCAGCAAATGGAATACGTGAATTTGTATTCCTCCAAAAGTCTGACTGACCTTGTGTTGTTCTTCACAATTTTAGGACGTAAACTCCTCTGAGGCAGGAATTGGGATTTTGTTCTGTCTTCGTACAGGACCTAACAAAATGAAATCCTGATGGGTGGCTTAGAATACCATCAGCATTTATGTAATAACTTGTATACTTAGGTACTTGGTTACATTAATTAAAGTAATATCTGTACACAGGTAAAGTAGTATTTATATGCAGTGTGCAACACTGCTGGCTGATTATCATCAAGATATCAAATACCATATTTTTCACTATAAGCAAAACAACTAGTTTGATTCTAATCTTTCTTAAAATGTGCATGGATAAACTCCACTAACTGCTTTTAATTATGAGAGAATGTTGTGAGAGTCAAAGAAGAATAAAGCTCTTTGAACTTAAGTTTAATTTAGATATTTATTCAAATTTTCATTTGAATGTCTGGAGAACAATCATTTATAGTTCTTATCAGCTTAGTAACAAGTGTATCATTTATATGCAAAATAAATTCTAGTTCTATTTTATTTTTTTTATGTATTCTCTTTCTTGTATAGATCCACAGATTATTCTCTGCAAAAGACGGAAATAGTTATATCCAGGATATGGTATGACTGTTCCTATGGAATTTGTTCTTAGGTATTAAAATTGATCACGTTCCTTGTCTTTTATTTCACATATATGGTGATCATAATGAGCTTTAAAAAATGTTGTTTAGCTTTTATTTATTGTATCAGTTAGAATTCATAACCTCCAAGCCCTCCCAACTGGTATTACTGGGAAAATTGTAACCATCAATGTTTTCCAAGAAGGTGTAATTGGCTTTGAGCAGTGTTTTCCGGTTTTAATATACTCAGCCTTCTGAAGAGTTTTTACAGCTTCCTATACTGCAGCGTAAATTCTGACTCTTCACTGAGATTTTAAACTTTTGTGTTTAACATGACATTCATTCTTGCTCTAAGCTTATTGTCAGGGACCACGTCAAGAAAAGTTTTATCAAGAACAATCGCAGAACTATTTGTGGAAAACAAAGAGTAACCCGTACCTGCTCAATCTTAACGTTACAGAAACCAGAAGGGGTGATCACAGAAAGATTTTTCCCAGTTAGAGATCTGAAATGGCAGAATGCCAGAGCAAGCACTGGTACTCAGTAACTCCCTGGAGCCACTACCAGGCATGACCTGTAGAAAAAAGGTGTTACATTATATGGAAATCCTAATGCGCACTATACAAGCTATTCTCAACTTGCAAAATAAATCCAGAGCAATAAGAATTTATCCTCAGCATTTTCTGCTCTAGTATTTCCTGTGGTTTGAGTTTTGTTGGTAGGACTTCAATTCAAAACAGCAAGTCGTGCATCTCATTCAACGTTTCAACTGGCCACCTAGCTGTACCCACAACATACATTCATGCATCTGTTTGATGGCAAATGTGAAATTTTGCTCATGAAAACAGGCTGAGAACTTAGCTTATAAATTTAGTTTATAAGAAATGTAAACAGTCTTATTAAGTCTGTTTACCAGACTTATTTACCATCCACCAGGTTCAGCAAGCAGATTCATTGCTCTTCGGAGAACACTATTCTAAAATTTAATCTTTACTTGCATGCTCTTTCCCAGTTCACAGTAGGAGAGCAAATAGAGCATGGGAATACACAGAAAAAGGTGGGAGGAAACCACTTGCTGGAAAGAAATGCTCACAGGGAAGTGCAGAGGGTAAACAACCCTGTTGGAAGCATGCACTGGATATTACTAGTCTTGGAGGAAGTAACTGGTAAGGAGGAGCAGTACTGCTGATGCTCCTCAGCCTCCGGCCTTTCAAAAAGAGAGCCATGAGTAAGAACGATGTACCTGGATTGCAGAGATCAATGGAAAGATGAAATCACCTGCTTCTCCTGAGTGCAGTGACAGAACTCAGCTCAGCCAATTCTTCCTTTCTGTATGTGAGAACTGGGCATTGCACAGCGATCATATAAACATCTGTATGTGAGAACTGGGCATTGCACATATAAACGTGAGGTCCCTAGTACACAACGGGAATAAAGCCACTGACACATACCCTCTAGGGTTCCTTGATTTTACTTGGTATAAAAGAGGATAGAAACTCTTAGAAGAGAAAGCAGAACTAAGAAATTCACTGAGGCTTTTTGGTAGTATTTTACTCCAAGGTATGATTTGTTAATTGTTATTTCTCTGTTCAGACATCCGCAAGGTATTGTTAAATATACTTGCAGTTACAGGTGAATAAACAAGTTCAAGTAAAAGAAGAAAAGAAATAAAACCAGAAAAGACCAATTTTGGGGACAAACTCAAACCCTCTGGTTCATTCTTCTCTTAATTACACTAATCTTACAGCAAACAAAATGCCAATACTTAAAAGTGGAATTACTTTTTTAATCAAGAAAAGACTTTCTCATAGTGTCTAGACACTCTCCTGTGCTTTTTGGAAGATTCTGAACACAAACTATACATCTTGTTTCTTGTTCAATAGTGGACAAAATACAGCCCTTCATAATAAAGACCTCTGCAACCTCATGCACATTAAAAAGAAGTTGGTGACATAGCAGTTTGGGCTCATCTTCCATAAGAATCGATCCAGAATTTTGACCAAAGTGTATTATATCCTCTTGGGAAGTCTGGAAAAGCTCTATTAAAAAAATTGAATAGTGCTCTGCACTTTTGCAATTCAACTGGATTAAAGACAGAAATACAATGAAGAGGCATTTCTATTCTCCAGATCCCAAAGTAGTGGAAGTATTCCAAAAGTGCTTCTAGCTATTTCCATTCTGTTCAGTTCGTTTTCACTGACTAAGTACGTTCAGAGAAGCATTAGGCCAAAATTCCATTCTCAGTGGTTATTAACATTTGACTACAACTTTTTCTGGTTTTGAACAAATTCTTTTTATCCGTTCATTATGCTTATAGACAAAAGATGCAAAACAGTCAAATCATAAATCCCTGCCATGCATCACAGACCATTATAAATCAAAGCTGACAACAACAAAACCCCAAACTTCTATTGTGAGCCAACAAAAATCATTAAAACAAAAAAGGGATCTAAGTTATTTCATGAATTCAAGAAGAAAAACAAGAAACATGCAGCCAGCAACACTACCACAGCATCACAATTAGAAGAAATATTTTAAAAAAAGGATGGTATTAGATAGAAAGCAAGACTCATTCACAAAAAAAAGAAATCACCTATGAATCTTGATTAAAAATTATGGCCGCAATTGTCTTTTCCTCCTGTCCCTATAATGGATTTCTAAGCTAAAAAAAAAGAGTGTAGAAATTGGCTGCCTCAGCAGTCATAGAGGTGATTGAAGTTCCTACTTGGGGGCAGAATAAATCAGTAGATGACCAGTTTTTTTTTTACCTCTGCATATGCTTCTTCATTTTTCCCTTTTTTAGTGGAACATCAAAAGAAGATTAATTAGAAAGGCCATGAAGAATAACATTTATTCATAAATTATTAGATTCAATAGCAGTAGACTAGCTATTAATTCAAAAATTCCACCTGCTTTATATCTTAAGGTAAATAGGATAGGGAAAGGTAGGAGATTTTGTAGGTTTCAAAATGCAGGTCGCTGAATCAAGCTTCCCGGGTTTCATCACAGGATTCATAACCCTCTCAGTTTCGTTTTACTAAATCAAGGCTTTTTTAGACTCTTCTCACATAATAGGCCTAATTTTCCCTGCTCACCTTACTTTTTCTCTGCACTGCTGTTCTCAAAGTTAATACAACAGATGAACCGCAGAAATACGAAGTGTTCTAGCAGCTCTTTGCTGAAAATAAGCAAAAACTAAGAAATAATGAGAATATACCATAAATAGGCCACTAATTGGTATGCTTATTTAACAAAGGTATACTTTTCAATACACTGAATGCAGTGGACTTTATTCCTACAGCTGTGTGATCAGAATAAGCCCCAAGCTACTTCGCTAACCTGAGAGACCTGAAGCCAAACCTACTGCAGTGCATTAGTCCTCTGACTGGCATATAATGCACGAGAGAGATTCCCGAGTGAACGTTCAAATGACACACTGACCTTTTCAAAGGGATATAATAAATCTCAAGTTTCTTCCCAGGAGGATTTTGGTCAAAATGTGAAGATACTGTTTAAAATATTTACTCTGGCTTTACCAGAATTTGTTTCATCAAATGCTTACCCAGAATGTTGAGGGCAGCGGTATTTAGCGGTAAGCCCGCAGCCTCTTTGTGTACAAAATGTACTCTTCTCAAGGAAGCAAAGGAGAGAGACTGTTACCCAAGTTCAAGTGAACAGTTTTACAGGAAATACCAATACAGTGCAAACTCAGATGCTGGTGTTCTCTATATGACCTCAAATATTTTCTGATTAGATGAGTAAAGCAAGAACATTCAAACAAAACACGTAGGGCACAGATGAAATGGCTAAGGAAGATTTTTTTGTATTTTTCAGTAGTCTCAGATTTAACTATTCATGTTTTAATAAATTCACCCCAAATCAAAGGGACATACTAGAGATAATGGTGCTGTTTAGCACAAGTAGTATGGTACTGGATTCTCTGTTCAAAGAACTAGATGGTCTGGTCTCTGCCTCAAAACAGCAATTTAACCTGGCAAGATTTAGCTAACTGCACATTTAAAGAAGAAGTTGACGATATATAAAAATGTATACCTTTACTAAGAAATTAATCCACTTCATTTCTGATGCAGGGAGTGGATATGGCTGTTCGCTGAAGATGCATAAACATCCCCGCTCTTTGTTATCCCAAAGTGCCCGTTCTGCCTGCTGTTTGCTTGCCTCAGACAGGCACACTACTGGCCTCAGTCCACTGTGTGATGGAAAAGGTTCCTCTCTCTGAGCTCCATGATT
Source organism: Charadrius vociferus (assembly GCF_000708025.1). Taxonomy (NCBI): domain Eukaryota; kingdom Metazoa; phylum Chordata; class Aves; order Charadriiformes; family Charadriidae; genus Charadrius; species Charadrius vociferus. Next base: position 1,730,981 of record NW_009648717.1, on the reverse strand, counting down.
TCTGCCTCTTTATTGGCTGAGTACATGAATGCAGGTCGGGAGGAAGAACTGTGGCCCGCAGTCCAGAGGTTTTGAGAAAGACGATGATTCAAAACTTCACTTCACAACCTATTAAAATAATATGCTTGAATTCATAGTTATACAAAGAATTCGAGGAGAATTTAATAACAGAAGATAATTTCTTCTCTAGAAGGGAACACAATTAAGGCCTGAATTGATCATAAATAAGATACTCGTATTAAATTTGAAATACCTACCACGGTGGTCCTGCAGAACACAGCAAGAACGAAGCCTAGCTTCACAAGCTGCTCAGATATTCTTCCCTTCCAATTTTTTATTTTACATCTAGAGGCTTGCTGCTCTCAAGATTTGCCTTGACTTTCTTCTTCCCCCCCAAGGTGCCTTGTGTCAAAGGGAACTTGCTTAGAACTTGCTGAGAACCATTGCAGCTGGACCTGAAAATCCCTGTCTGCAGGGGTGGAATCTGAGGCACAGAAGATTCAGCCTTGGCATTACCCAGATAGGGCCTGACGTGTGAACTACAACAGATCTTTCAAATCCATTACAAATGTCGCCGACTTGGAGAATGTTTGCTGATTACACAGTTTGTTACATAGGCTAACTTTAGTTCTCCTGGCCACTATTAGCAACCATTCTCCTTAACTTACCCGTCTCATGAAGCTACAATATTTTCTTTCATTTTACATATTGCCTCATAGGAACGAGACAATAAAAATACTTGCAGTAAATCTGTTTTCTATCTCTGACAGTGCTTGCTTATTAGTATTTCTTCAGAAATAGAATAATTTATTATCTACAGTCTTTGATTTGTTGTTTATGCATTCCACATTTGAACAAAGTGAAATACTATTTAAGGACCTGATCCAAAGCCTGCCTACTGAAGTGGTTAGGAGTCTTCCTGTTGTTGAGATCAGGCCCTCGAGGATATCTGGCTGCTACAGAATTATCACAGTGAGAAAAAGAAACTCCTCTGAGAAAATCAGGCTGGATTTACTGCGTTAGTCACCCAGTATTTAATTTTGTGAATGTCATGGAAGGAAAAGACCTCAAAATACACAAACTTCTCTGGGTGCCGATTATTCCCTCTGCTTTTTCAGCTACAGGAGACAACTGCAAAAATATTGAGAATGAGTCACGAGGGATTAAGTCATTCCATCAGGAACATTTGGCAGCAAATGCTGCAGAAAGCCAAAGTTTAAAGATGTGTACTAAGAGTGACATGTGAAACTAAATTCTAGTGCTACTGCCATCATTAGGATGTGCGAAATTATAATAGGGAATTTATCTATATTTCCTTATCATATTTGGTTATATCATTAGAAGAACAATTGTCACTAAAATCACCATAAAAGAGATGAAAACTTTTAAACATATGAAAAACCTCACTGAATTTCCTGGAATTTAATTATTTCTACAAATACAGCCTTTAATTATTCAATTTGTTTAGGCAGAGCAAATGCAGTCTTTCCCTTTCAAATTACTCCTAGAGGGAATTAGCTCTGAATCTACAACGTTTTTCCTACATGGAGTCTTGCATCTGCACAAAAAGTTGCAGAACCATTTTCTGAAAACAAAAAGACCATTTTGGTTAGAATCCCAATATTCTTTTTCCTCTCAGGGTCTACTAGGCCATTATGACTTCCTAAAGAGAAGATAATTTCCTCTTAATGGAGGGAAAAAATCTGGTGACTTTCAATTTATTTCTAAGTGCCATTGAAGTAACCCTGAATATTAGACTGCTAAAAAAAAATTACTAATGATCAGGATGAGTTCCCTGTCAGTACTTCCTGCGGGGTGATGTGCAGAGTAGCCCACAGCCACTGGGGATGAAAGGTCTATTGAAAAGCGGGATCTGACGTCCACAGCAGGAACTGGAGAGGGGAATACTTTCTCAGAGTGAATGAAGAATCCTTTCCATCAAGTAAACAGAGACACCTCGTACCTGCTTTCTCACAGAGCTTTACATTAGGGACCTGAGCAAAGTCTTCAACTATCGCCCTGTCATCAATCAGCTGCCGTTTCACCCGTGTTGAATTGCCCAAGCTGTGATTAAGCCCACAGCCTTGCTCCCGGCAGGCTGCCACATCCCCTGGCTTCACTTGAGAAAAGTCACAGTAAAAAAGGAGAAGGCTGGACTGATGCCCATAACCCTCTTTAGCGGAGTTAAAACACTTTGGCGTACATCGTCAGGCACATACAGCTGCAACCTACACGTGCACAGAGCTGGAGAAGTGTGCAAATCGGGGTTTGCACTGCAGGGCTCATGAGCACACACTCAGCAGCACACATGCCAAATTTATCATGCGTATGCAAAATAGATATAAGATGAATCATGGGTTTATGTATAAAAATATTTGGATCTGAGCAAATCTTAACCGAGAAAGAACAGAGGGAATGAGTAATCTGCATTGCAACAGCAAGCACAAAAGGCTTGTCGGTGGTCTTGCAAATGAGAGACAGTCAAAAGAAAAGGGCAGTAGGGAATTTCACTTGGAGTTCAGGTTGTAAAAGGTCTTTTACAGGAGAATGGCAGAAATTCCAGTTAAATGAAGGTACTTCCATCTGTAACGAGATGCTCTTTTAATTCTACCAAGAACAGTCTCTTCCCCACCAAAGAGAATTTGATAGTCGCTTGCTGTGATTTGCATCTCTACAAGACACCCGCAACTGCAAAATGATACAGAGAAAAAAGCAGAACATCTGTTCACTATGTCCGTCACTTCTGTCTCAGACACACATCTTTCTAAGGACACAAACAATTATAATTTTATTATCTGTAATGTCTTCCTCATCAAATTTCATTCCACTGTCTGTCCCAGCTAAGGTGTATTGGGCAATAACATTATAAACTCTTTTTAATCCTGCTATTATTTCAGCCCAAATTGATTTATTATAAATCCTGAGCAGACAAGTGTAATATTTCCCATTCCACAAATGCATTGTTACCAAAAACTCTGTCTCTAGCTTCCTTTATATTCTGTTACTTCAGAATACAATCTGAATCTATTCAGGTCTTGAGAATATGAGTTTTTATAGTTTCTGCAACAAAATCCCTATTTGTTTGATTTTTAATGTACATTTCAATTTTCAGGGATTTTAATACAAACTGGTTTTATTAATATGCTTTTTTCATAGAAAAAACAATAAACACTGGAACAGATTCCGTATCAGTAAGAAGAGAGATAATGTCATACATGGTGCCTTACCTCAGTTTGACCTTAATTCAAAGAAACAATTCTACTCAGAACAGTACATTTGGCACATGTTGAACGTTACGCACGTGCCTAAGTCCCATTGAAAATGAAATACATGGGTCATCTGAGATGGAGACGTTTCACAGCAATCAAATATAAAATTTGTTAACAGAATACATTATGGGAAATAAATTTCAATGCCTCAGATAACGCACGTCTAAAATAATAAAAGTTGAATTAATCCATTCTTGTGTCTTCTCATACCAAGAAAAAGACATAAATGCCACAGACCATCTATAAAGATGTCAACTTCGTGTTCAACACTGTTCTAAGGCAAACAAGCTAGCATAACTTATAAAGGATAAAACAAAAAATACAGAAAACTTTCTCTAAATCAACGGTTTGCTATTACCTGCAAGAGCTGTGGCCATCCTATTTCCAGAGAACACGACAGATGATATGAAATAATGATTTTTACAAACAAAACCCTGAGATGCTCCTATTTCAAAATGAAAAAAAGAAAAAGAATATCCAATGATACTGGAAGACGGCAGAACTGAACAGATGGAATTAAAAGCACATTAACTTATGAAAGGGAAAAAAATTAAGCCATTACTCTGATCAATATCAGATATTAGAGACCAACGTCACACAAAAGGAAATGGATAATTGTATGGAAAATTACAATATCTGCATTTGAGACAGAGTTGAAAATACTGTAAAGGCATATTGTCATTATACTGGGTCACAATCCAATTAGTGTGTACATCACGAAAAAAATTCTCATATACACAAATTATTCTATAAAATTTTTAAGCTTTCATGTACCTACCTCGAAAGGATTTACTTTTGCCCCTTGTAAGATTCAACTTCATGAATTTGATCAAATATGAAACTTTCTGTGTAATTATCTACAGTTTTAAAATCAGTAATTAACCACAGTTTTCATATTTTTGTTTGTGGCATCGTAGCTTTTATATAGGAACTTGTATTTTAGGGATATTTAAACAGTTAAATGAAGTCATGACCTGATATGATGTTATGGTGCCACCTTGTGATGTTGCATCAGAAGTGCCTCTACACATAGGAGGAAGCAAAAATTAGCCCTGGGGGAAAAAGGAACGGAGACTGTTTCTGTCCGATTGCGAGAAATTGCAAGAGATTCCAACAGTGAGTCTGCTGACAAAGAAGAGCATGTGGTTATCGACTAACAAAAGAACATTCAGCATTTTAAGATTACATTAAAAGGGCACGAGAGAGCACAAAGAACTGCTGAAAAAACCCAACTGCTTTCCTCAACACAGATCCAATTACAGACATATGAGTTGATTCCACTGAAGTCAGCAGAGTTACTGAAGATTAATATGGAAGTAACGAAGATCAGATTTTGGCCTGCAGGCTGTTATAAACCTCAGCTTACAGTATTCCCTTAAAACAATGATAAAGTGTCTTAATAAATAACTTGGTTATTACTTGCTTTTTGACACTGTTTTATTTGCTTCCACTAGCTCCTTTTTGTTCCTAAGATGCTTTGAGCAGATATAAACCAGAGCGAACACATACACTTAGCTATTTTAATAGAGGCTTTAGGTAATAGTTTTCCTTTTCCTTTGTCCATTTTTGAAGGGAAATATAGAAATGTCCATTCATATTTAAGACCTTTTTTTTGCGGTAAGAAATGTATGCCCTCTTGCTTTTAAGGCCAAATCCAAAATTGTTTTAAATCTTAATCTCTTTTACTGTTTCAGCTTCTTTCTAAATTGCCTGATAGTTCCTTTTGACTAAGTAAGCCCGGTTGAAGAAACACTTGTTAGTGAATTCGCAAGATTCTTCCAACATTGTTGCCAATTCTGCTACTGCAGAAATATGGCTGCTTTTTTATCTCATAACATTATTTAAATTTGCAATGCATCATGCTGCGCTCCTGTTCACTCGACACTCTTGCCATAACAAAAGCTTCAGCGGCAAGACATCCAGGTACACCCAACTAAGAGACCACAAATACAAAGCTTCTTTAGAACTCTACCCTTTACCTTGGCCATTAGGTAGTATAACAACTTACCCATTACTAGGTAGGATTATTTTGTGCCAGAAATATTTAGAGTACATATCTCAAACGTCAGGAACATACTGCGTTGCCCGGGTTCTTGTTACAGGAGATAAACATAAGTCAAAGACATAAAGGGAATTAGGACACCTGCATACAGTTGTATCTGCAGTATTCTGCAGTAATTCTCCTTTAACTGTGGATAGGAGTACTCCTTCACAGCGTGCTCCTGATTTCTTTTTCTCTTTTTTGCTCAGCTCACACAGATGACTCCACCGTTAAACATCTGACTGTCTCTCTTCAACTGCTTTGTGACAATCAGGTCAGGGAGGACACAGGGAAACAAGACACTAAGGACATTCCAAGGCAACTAAGGTATTCCTTTAGGTGGGGAGGATGATCTAATCATGGAATGACACACAGTGTCAGGAAGGAAAGAATTTTAGCTCAGAGAAATGTTAAAACATACAAAAAGAAGACTGATGTCAAAGGGAACTGACCTATGTCATCAGCACCAGATCCTTTTTGTCTGAATAATCTGATCCAGAATCATGCAACCTGGTGTTTTACCATACGTACTAATCATGACAGAAAAACACATCTCATGAAGATTTCAAGATTAAATGTGTGTCTTGAAAGAAATAGAAAACTATCGGGCTGACATTTCAATGACTAGTAAGTACTTTTAACATAATATCTCTTAATGCCAATGTCTTGCAAATTGTTTGAATCAACCAATACATCTAACAATATGCTCAAAATGAAAAAGATCGAGTCTTGAATCTCTTCTTACTCAATCAGACCCAAGTATCAGGATTGATTTATGCTAATTTTAACTTGGGTAAATAAATCAAAGGGGATTCAGGCTCTAATTCCTTTATCTAAACAGAAAGCAGTAGAAGGAAGCATTAAAATGCTATAAACATCACCAAATATGATCACTCTAAAAATATTTTTAAAATAAATGTTATTATTAACCTAAAAGTTTCACTTTCACTATGCTACCTTAGACAAGTCTGTCCTGTATACCCTGAATATCCGAAATATCCATCAACACTTTTAACGTACAACCATAATGCTAGATAAATATTTCTTCTTGATGCATACTGTGTAAATCTGAAGAGCAAGCTACATTGCAAGCTCACCATACGTAAGAGGTTCCGAGGTAGATAAGCATCATCATCCCTACAGAAATGGTAAAGAGATTAATTTCTCTACTTCAACAACTTTTTCAATAACACATTTAATCTTTTGAAAGATTTAATTTTACAGTAAGTGGAATAATGACCAGAAAGGAAATTAGTATGTGCTTAGCCCAAAAATTCTCAACGCACAACAGAATGCGTCAAAAGTTTTAATTGTGATGACTTTGATACAGAAGCCATGTAAGTGACAGAGCCCTTCTATTGACTGTTAGAACAGTAATACACATATGATTGTCTTCAGGCCCCAGTACCTAAACAATACTGGAATTGGAAAAAAAAAAAAAAAAAATCTAGCTGAATTCCAGCTGGAGAGGGAAGAGAAATATAGAGCTGCATTCATGCATTTTATGGGAAAGATTGCATAGCTGGTTTAGAAAGAAAATGTCTTTTTATGTCCATAGTAGTAGTTCTGTGCTTCTTTAACTTCTTCATGAGTTACAGATGATTATATTCTTCCATTCAACATTATCAGCTCATAGAATGAATAAAATGCAAGACCTCCTTTGAGAATAAGGACACAGTTTTAACGTTTATCTTGGGAGAAAACAAATAATGTATGCAGTTACCATATATAAAAGGCAAATATTTCAAGTTTTATAAGGACATGACAATCCATGAAACACTGGTTGAAGGTAAGCACCAAACCCAGCAACTGCCATTTCAGTGACTGAAAGGCAAGCCTGGGATGTGGTTGTCTTCAACACTGGGAGCTTGATCTTGACTGCAGTTCGTTCACCTAAAATAATTTCCATGCAAGATCCCCAGCTGTACAACACAGTGATAGAGGCATCTCATTATTTAAGGCCCATGCTTTCTTTCAAATACTCTTGGAAAAGTCACCAAACCTAATCTCTCTGTCAATCTTATTTTCTCTTTTTTTTTTTTGCACTTTTAAGAGCAGTATTAAATATTAATAAATATAAAAACTATATGGAAATACCTTTAATAATATTCTGATTCTGCCTGTTTAAAAAAAGAGAGAAAAAAAGGAAAAAAACCACCCAAACACACAACCCAACAACCAACCATCTTTGCCAGAATGCTTGGCCAGCAGTGAAGATAAAAATGTGACTGTTCCAAACATCCTGTAGATCACATGATGCTTCTGTCTCTTTGTGGACGAGAATTATTTCAGTACTTTCTGTTGAGTTCTAAGAAGCCATAATTAGAGGACAAAAGCCCCCAAAGTGCCTGAGATTCAGAAAGGCTGGACTGGCAAGTCATTTCTGATAACACTGGCTCACAGAAACATCTTCAGATTCTTATGTGGAAAGTACTGCAAAGGAAAGAAAAAGATTAAGAGATATAAACCCATCTGTCATTACGCACTACATTTTCCTGAAAATACAAAAAGGAAGGTGCTGTGTAATGAATCTGAATCTCTTCTCCCATGCTTTCGGGAAGACTTAAACGTCCTGGGAGAAATTTCCGTCTTCTGAAAATGTTAGCTCAGGGGGCCAAGCTCCACAGTGGACTAAATCAAGTATAAGTTGACCTATTTATCAGATATACAGCAGAGCTAAATGTTTCTCAATTGCACTTTTGCTATGGCACAGCATTTGGGTTCTTAAACAAGTCAAATTAGGCAGATAAATTTTTTGTTTCTCTTGCTAGGACCAAGAGATCCTGATTATTTTCTCTCTATTTACACTATGCATGCTGAAAGCTCACTTTCTCTTGGTCATAATCTCTGTTCAATGTCACAACAGTATAAAATATAAGTTTCTTTCTTGCTTGCTGAAAACAGAAGATATTTTTATGTATTTTTGTATGTAAATACTATCATTTTGATGCCTATACTGAAAAAAATCTTTAAAAGTTTGGAGTATTTGAGAGGCTGGAGAGTTCTGGATGCACAGTTTTTCGATTTTGTTTTACGAAGAGAATGCTCCAACTTAATCACAGCTATTTGCTTTGAATCAGGAATTCACTGATGGAAGCTCTGTGGTATGTATTTGGAGGAGATAAAGTTTTATGTTCACAGTGGTCCCTAGGAACTTTGTGTCTAGGAATTTATTCAATCTGGGTGACACTGAAAGCTATGATGTATAGCAGTCTGGCATACCAGTCTAAGTATTGTGAAAGCAAGCGTACAGTGATGCAAAGAGCTTACTAGCACTAAGTTTTTAGAGAAAAATAATTATAAACATCTTGTTCACAACTCAAGAAATGTCTAGAGCCCCATATTAATCCAAACTCCTGAAAATTTAAATCCCACATAGGCAATCTCTAGGAACTAAAAAATCCACAGCGTTGTCTGTGAAAACATTTTAGGCAAGACTCCTTAAAAAAAAATCCATTCAAATCCACCTCAGTGGAAATCTATGTATTGGAATTTTTTTTTATTTATATCAGAGTGTCATTTTGCCCTTTGGAGATTAAGCTTTTTACTAAGAAGCAGCTCAAATATTCTGTGAAAAATACTGACAAAAATGATTCCCTTCCACTGTTCTATTGCTAAGCATCTCTTGCCAATGTGTCACTAGCTCTAATTTTAGTCCTTGAGAACTAGATAATCTGCATGTTGGGACAGGTCTTATGAGATGCATGTTTCCTACAAGGAGCTTCTGTTACTTCAGCTTTAGGTAGGACTGGAGTCAGGACACGCGCTGCTATACGGACTAAGGCCCACAAAGGTTTCAGAACTACTGCATTTCCAATGACATCTTTTTGTTTAATCTGTTGTTTATCTGTCTAGTTCTGACAGTTCCCAGGTGTTACTAATGCCATATTCTTCTCAAACTCCATTTCAAATTGTTATAGTGCGTTTCACCCCCAGGCATTCAAATAAGCTTAAACTTCCAGGATGATTGATAAAACAATTTCCTGTGGAAAACGTAACCAGTCTTGTAGAACAGAACACTTAGCTAGCGCCACTTCAGAGTGCTAACACTTCCATTAAACTACAAGCAGCAACTTAATGATAGCAATTTTGAGTGAAAGAAACCTACTGGGAACAAATTTTCTGAACTAGCAACTATTATTATCATTTACAGCTCACTCAAGCTGCCAGGATAACAGCCAAAAACGCATCTATCTTCTTCCCTGGTCAATGACTGGTCATGTTTTCTTCTAGTCTTAAAAAAACTCCTCAACCACAGCAGTGCAAATCAAGCAACAGACTTTACTGCATCTTCATTTGCTTGACAGCAGTACAAAGCTTACAAAGGCTGTCTGTAGAAGATTAAACCAACACAAGGTCATTAAGTAAAGGTTTGACAAATGAGTGATGAGATAAGGAAAATCAGTCAATGTACAGTGGATAAACTTTAGCTCATACCAGGTCAAAGCCTGGATCATGGTGCCAAAATGAATGCCTGCTGTACATATGAAGTATGCATGAGAGTATGACAGCTTAAAAAAAACCCCCAATATATTGAGCTGAGTGAAAAAAGTGCCTCAAAACCAGAGCATAGACTGTTATAGGAATCTGGCCTTCCAAGGTTTTCCACAAACAGGGTAAAGAAGGTACGCCTCCTCAGTTATTTGATACCTCATTTTAACGATGATGAGATTTTACAGTTGGATAGTTCACATTATAAGAGTTCTCAATGTTTGTCAGAAGTCAGGTAAGCACTAGTCCCATGTAACAAAGCAGAAAGAACAAAATCATCTATGGTTTAGCGGAGACCACCTGCTCAAGCAATGGCAGAGCCAGGGATAAAACCTAACTGCCTTGCATCCTAAATTTCCAACTCCTATGATGTGAAGAAGTGGCTTTTGATGGGGGGAAAAGGCAAAGAAGAGACTAAGAAATCCTTTACTACAAAGAAACATCATCTGAAGTCCAGTAAGTTAGTTAACATTATCAAAAAGACCATATACCAGGTGCCAGCATAGTTTTCTAGGATCAGATATTCAGAAACGTCGACTGCCCATAGCTTCACAGCAAAGTCTCTGAAAACTACGGTTATCCAGCATCTCCAATTGCTCACTGGCAATCATTTTCAAAAGTGGTTATTGCTTTGGTTCCTAGGTGTTTAATTTTCACAGCTGCTGAGCAGTTGAAAGTACAGATCAATTGGCACTTAGGCTTCCTTGAATTTAAAGTTTGGAATGCATTCATTTGGGCACAAAAAATGGAGATATGCAAGACCAAATGAAATTATGACTGTCCCTGGACATTGATGGGTCGGTATTTCTTCCATACGTCTGCTGAAGATTTCAAAAGGGACAATTTTATTTAGATGAAAACATGTTTTCATATCTTTTTACAATATTAAGAAGATAGTTCAGGCATAGATTTACCACTGCCATATAGGGCTGTTGATCCACTATTAAGACACTTCCCATGCTTTGCATGTTCTGTATTATATTACATGGTGAAACTGCACAGCCCCGTCTTCAGTTTGGCTGCACACAGTCTATGGTTATCACTTAAAATGACCGTTACAGCTGAGACACAGAAGAGAGGCCACAAATCGAGCTGGAGATAAATTCAGAAAGATAAAAGAAAGCATTGTGTTCACTGAATGAATAGGCAACGTATCCAAGACAGCTATGGTATAATTGAACTCAGTGAATAGGAACTGGGATTTATGTGGTGAGAGATCAGCTACAGGAATTGCACTTTTGTCCCATGTCACACGTTTTGTGTGCATGCATGGGGTACTGTCAGAGAGCACTGGTTTAGTTTCAGTCCCCAGTCAGACTTTGGTCTACCTACTGTGGCATTAAAATTCAATGGATCCCATTCCAAAAGTCAAATCACTGTCTCCCTTTAGAATGTAACATTCACACAGTATTTTAAAAATGACAGTAAGTGTCTCAGATCAGGAAGTTCAGTGTTAACAAATATGTCAGTCTATGATGCACTGCATACAGAAAAAATACGACTAAGAATGTCCTCAAAACATAAAATACCTTTTACAGGCAAAAGGAACAGTAAACTGCAGTAAGGGAGAGGTATCAAGTCTTCTATACAGACTGGTTTGGATAAAAGCTGTCTGATGACCCTGTCACTTTCTTTTCCTGCAGCTGTTAACTCTGGCTGAAACAAAACCCAAATCGGAGAAACTGATTCTCTTCTCGGCTCTAAGACTTTTTCCATTTACACCCTCATTTTGCAATATAAGTTCAAAGGTTAAAAAAACCATGTTGCTGCATTAATAGTGGGAGGTTCTAAACCATTGTTTCACCTAGAAGGTGGAAGGAAACCCTTCTTTAGGTCATGTCACAGCAAGAGTTCTTAAGCCTGAGGACTTCAGAGCTGAAGCCTCTGACCCAGCTAATCTCCTTGACCAGAAAGGAGGGGAAGTTACCATTTCCCTTGAAGGCAGGCATGGAAAAACTCTGCCTTAAATATACACATCGCTGCCTTGAACATCAGGGAGACACCTTGATAACACAAGTTCACCATGTCGCAGACACAGATCAAAGTCTATGTGTTTAAACTAAGCAACTGGATGATCAGTCTTCCAATACTTGGTAGCCTGGTCCTTTGAGATCATCAGTATTGTCAGTGATCCCTCCTCTGTTTTCTCTTTACCTAATCTGTAACAAGGTCTGTACTTTTCACTTCATCCCTCTTTTTACTCATCTTCTTGTCTGGTTGAGTACCCAGCACTCAAGTCTTTCCACTCATTTCCTCAGCTTCCCAAACCATCACAAAATTGAAAAAGAAAAATAATTATGACAGTCATTCCAATAGCTACAGTGACAAATATTCCTCTGTGCTACTTTCTCAGGAAATGACTGGATTGCACAGCATCCTCAGCTCGGAATTCTGCGTCAGCAGTTTGCAAGCCTCTACAACACAGCAGTAAAGTCAGTCATGGCACAGGAAACTCCTGAAACTACAGCTTCTGCTGAGTCTTCAGATCTGCCTTCAATTCTTCACATTTGATCTCTGCTCTCTACCAGGTTTGTAGGTACAGTACAGTCTTTTCATTGATTAAAGGAAACTCTAGCTGACCCAGGCAGCTTCTATATGAATAACAGTATGCAGAAAACATTTTCTTAGCTGGAAATACATGTAAACAAAATATTAGAACACCTATTCAGCTGAGCCTCCCCATAATGATGATACATAACTTGTAAAAGAGTTTCTGCTGGTACACTTGATTAGTCAAAGAATGCCTGATACGTTTCTAATGTATAAAAGACATTCACATTGACTTTGTAGCACACCCTCTCAAGATGCTGATTTTTCTCAGGGTTCATAGGGATCATGTCCTCATGCTTTATTGTAGAATCATTTTGTAATAATGTCTTTCCTTAGAAATTTCATTTATGAAAGAAAAACTGTCTGTGTTCTGCAGGACACTTAAAAGTTCTTAAACACCATTAGCATTATCAATCTAAATTTTTATCTATTTTAATTCTATCCTAATGTTTAGCCTCATTTCCTATGAAAAAACAGTTTATTCAATCAGTCTGACTGTGAGCTTTGTTAATCCTCCCCAGTAACTTCTGAATCCTTTGGCAGAGTTCAACAACACGTGACTGAAAGGTGATTAAGTTTCTGCCAATTTCCTGCAAACAGGCAGCTGTGTAAAAAAGTCTCAAAGTGTTCCACTTCATAGAAGGATGCAAAATAATTTCACACCTTTCCAGACATCAGAAAACCTACATAGATTAATTGGTCTTTGCACTTAAACTGCAGCAAAAAAAAAGAAATTGTACAGTAAATTTGTAACACGTACACAATATTTACACACATCCCTATTGAGACAGCATAGATCCTTGCTATAGGCTTGAGAACAATATGAATTTGAGCTTATCATAGATCAAAATATTTTTCCCGAAGAAACTACACAAACAAACAGGAAAAAAGAAAACCCAAAAGAGGTAATTAAAAGTCATTGAGCTCTTATTCTTCAAGTTGGGAGAGAACTGCTCTAGAAAAGTAAACTGAGTTAGGGTAGTAAGTCATCCTCTAGTCAGCTTGCTGGTAAAGTACTTACGTCTGACATTTTTTGTATTACACTACACAGTGATATCCTTAAAAAATACCTGAAAATATGCAAGATACCATCTTTTTTTTTTCCCTTAAAACAATACCTGAGAAAGTCTGGTGCTTTGGAAATCATGTTTTCAAAATCTGCAAATCCTAGCTTCCCATCACCATCCATGTCAGCTTCTTCTATCACTTTCTCGCAAACTAGAGTGATTTCTTCTGCTGTTAGCTCTTCTCGGGTCAGCTTATTGAGGGTTTTTTCCAAGTCTGATTTACAAATGAAGTTATCTGTGTTAAAATCTAAACAGTAAAAGAACCAAAGAAAAGATCACCACCAACTCTCAAACTCATTTACTTCAACAAAAAAGGGCGTACAAAAGCATCCCGATACAGTACCATAGATCTTAAAGGCATAGATTGCTTTAAGCTCTCTGGGAGCCATTTCACTGAGCACAGAGAACATATCCACAAAATCATTGAAGCTGAGGCTCCCCTCTCCATCCTCTGAGAAAGATTCCACGATCCTTTCCTTGAAGGGATTCTCCTGTGAAAAACAGATAGTTATACATATTTTAGTATTTGGAAGATCAAAAAACCTGCAGACTCCCTGTTTATAATTATGAGTATTTAATTCCACGGTTGGCTCTTTGAAGGCAACTTTTTTCTTCCAAAATGCATCTAAAAATTTACATCTGCATGCTTCAGCAGAAAGCCTCAGCAGAACACGCTGCTGCATAGTACCACTTCTCACCCAGATTTCCTCAGATCCCTTGTTATTCATTCTCTCTAAACTGGTCCTCATCTCGTTTCTCCTGTGTGGAACGCGTGCTTTAAAAATGTCAGGGTAAAGGTACTAAGAGTGTGAAGATCATTTGCGTGTAAGAGGTTCCTGACAGGGTGTGAGACTGACACGGTCAGGAGGGTTACAGCTCCCACATTAAGAAGCTAGCACGTAGGAACAGGGCTTGACAGGAGGGGAAGGAAACAGGGAGATCAACGTGGAAAGCTAATGAAACAAACAGGGTCTTTATGCCTTCTGGTGGCACCTGACTGAAGGCTGTAGGAACAAATATTATTTATGAAACTATCTTAAAAAGTAAACATGTGCATTCTACACCTGACTGATGTGGAACCATCAATCAACCATCAACCAAACCATGTCTGTTCATTAAGGACGCAGTCACGTCCCACTAGAATCTTGTAGAAAAATCTTTCATTTTCACTCTGATACACGTTAATGTCCAGCCTCTGGCTGAACTCACTACAAATTCCAGAGTTTTAAATGAAATTTCATCTCCACAGGAGATGATCCTAAGATCCACTTCTAGCACCCAACAAACTCAGCTGGTATCAAGGCTACTCCAAATAAGACGATATTCTAAAACCATAAGCACACAAGCATGCGTAAGAAAAGCTGCTTTAGCACTCTGAAGTCCAAAACCAATGTTTTTATAGAAACCAAACAACATCTTTCTCACAGCTATATAAAAACCCAAGATGAATTTGTAGCTATGTCTATAAAACCATGAAAATCCATTCAATTGAGTACAAACAAAACACATAAACATCATTTGGACCGCGAGCAGCATCTCATCAAAGCTGTTCTACAGATCTTATCTGAAGCCAAGACACCAATTAACATATTGATCTCCTAGAAATGTAAACAGCTTTGGTGGTGGCATATCATGTTCATTATTTTTAATATGCATGCAGCATTACATCTGGCTTTAAAAGAAGCAGTATTGTGAAAGCTCAGACACCAAACATATATCTGTTTAATTTTGTTTTTCCTGTAAGCTTAATTAGCTAACAGGTATTCATAAAGCATCCAATTATTTTAAATGAAATTTCATAAACCAGCTATATTTGAGAGGTAAATGACCAGAAAAATGTTATTTTTCACTTTACTTTAATTTTTTCTTGATATTTCACACCGAACATAAGCATCTATAGAACACATTTTCTGCATACCTGTGGAGACAAAAAAATACAAGCAGCATGTACAAAGCAGAGTTATGTGAACACACTGATGTTTTACATGTATGTAGTATCCTTCATCTTAAAGGAACATAAAGTACCTTACAAGAATTAGGCTACGTACCACTAATATGCAGCCACCTCTGAAGTGAAACTCAACAGCTGTTAAGTGGTGTGCAGCAGCTTACAACACGAGCTGAAGATTAAGGTGTTCAACTGAAGTTACGGGGGAACTTGGAATCATAATGAAATTTGTCACCCACACAGAGATAACATTTAACATTTTGTTATGACCTTTAAATAATGAATTAGTTTTAAGGATTCTTGTTAAAAGACAAGCATAACATCAAAAGCTTAATTTCTCTAAGAGGAACACAAGGTAAGACTGTGCCAGGGACATCCAAAGAACATCCAGTTCCTGGAAAGTAGCCTTCCTTTTTTCTTCTGGTGATAGGCGAATGTGTAGATTCACACTACGGGGTGACCCTTCGCAGTGTCTAGTTCTGGGATGCAGGTACAGAGAAGTGGTACTGGGTACAAGGCGTGGACTGATCAAGGCTATACCACACCCACATACATTTGGCAAGTCATGTCACCTGGCAAATTTAAGAACAGATTTTAGTGGCCATCCCAGCTGGAACTTTGAGATACTTTTTCACAGGAGCTATACTGGCCGTTCACATCCTCAGAGAGCATACCTGATTCTATCAGGAGGTGTCTGTTTAATAACAAAGCACTCATGATACATCAGCTATCTAACGAGATGTCTTTGGGTCTTGCAGTTTGTGCTCCACGACTACTTCCGTGGTAGAAATTAGCTGGAGTCTGCCAAAAGGCAAGTATTCATCTAAGGACAAACCATGTAAGTGTGTGTTTCAATCTCCTGAGGATGGGTGAGATCTGAGACACTAGAAGCGTAATTCCCCGAGACAATCAAGATGAAGAATTCAAAAAGTAACCTCGACCAGAGATTTTAGCACCACTAAGTGCCAGGATGTCTCCAGCCTTTCTGGTTGATATAATGGCCACGAATAAGGCTGTTTTAATGGACAGTTGAAGTAGGGACCACAGAGCCATAGGCTCAAATAACAGCCCATTAAGGTAGTCAATACTAAATTCAAATTCTCCTGTAATTGAAGTAATTCCACAATAGGAAGCACGCCTACAGATGTTAAAGGGTAGGAGATTAATGAGCTCACTGTGCTCTGAGTTGAACAGGTAAGGCTGAGCTCGCTGTTCAGATGAAGACAAAAGCAGGCCGAACAAAAATAAAAAATAAATTAAATAGAATAGAAAAGAGAGACTCCTGAAAATAAAAGGGCAACAGGTTCAAAAAAGCAGCAGCGTCACATCTGTCAAGAGTCTCAGAATGAAAAACAACACCTCAGAATTAGCCAGATGGCTTGGAGAAAGTCGTTGTAAAAGGATACGTAGTGATCACTCACATCACATGCATGATGTGTAGAGGAGGTATAGCAGATGTGCATCTGTGGGTACTGCTAAAGCTGAAGTATCTGACCTGAGTGCTTGGAAATATGCCTGTTTGTGGTATGAGCATATATATATAGACACTCCATGGAAAACAACCGATTCTATTGTTTCAAATTGTCAATTTACTAATAAGCCAAAGTAAGATTCAGTTGGGCTGAAATAAATGAAAAAGGCCCACTTTCTTCCTAAAAAGCACATTAAAAAAATCGGTGTACCTGTTAAATGTTTAATATTAGAGAATGCTAAATAGCAGAGCGGATGAGAAAATATGTTAGAAAAATGTTCTTTTTTATTTCTAAAATACTGTATTGCTTTCTTTGGAACAAACCTCATCAGAACTAAGTGTCATGGTAAGCTGTAAACTGACATCTTAGAGGCAGCATTGGGTAACAAGCAGGGAGTACACAGGCACAAATATCCCTATCAGCAGTGAATATCAAACCCAGGACCTTCTGCATTAGAAACGCTAGGCATGATCTTTGTGACTGAGTACATATATAGCAGTTGCATAAGATGAATTATATATTTGACATATCAGAGATCTTGAAAATACAGATGAATTAAGAATGAATTAAATGGACCGAAGCATACTTCTTAAGTAACTCTTTGCCAAATGGATCTTTAAAAAAATAAAATCTTTCCTCATATTGATTTCTTTCCTTTAACTTTCTCATATTATGTGTCTTCAGGCAGTATATCTATGGTTTACACAATGGAAAGTATTAGCTTACCTTCACAGATACTTTTCACATCCTTTCTGTAATTTCATTACCTCTACTCTAAAGAGCACAGATTAGGGTTCCATCATATTTAAAGGAAAAGCCATGGGGGAAGGGAGTAAAGGGGAAAACCATACTGTTCCTTACTAGATTGTTTTCCCTTCAGCACTAATTGTTTAAAAAAGAATCCTTTTAAAACTAGAAACTTACACTTGTCTTGTTAAAAAGCTTTTTCTGTCCTCTCACAATAAAAATGAGAGGCAAGAGAGAAACAATAAAGAATTGTTACAGCTAAAATTCTGCTGTTTTGCAGATAGATAGATGCTCCTGTAGTGGGTTGAGATAATCCTCCTACGTGTGCCATCCATCTTTGTAACGCTCACTTTTCCTGCTCAGATAATTGTGTTTCTATACGTTTTTGAATGTCACGCAGCATCTGTTCCAACAGCAGACCTACAACACCCTACAATAAAACATAACCATTAATTTTCTGAGAAACTATTATAGGGTTTATTCCTGAGAGTGCAGCTAAATCTTACCAAGTCACTTGTTATTTTCCCCTGTCCTCTAGTTTCTATCACAGGCTGCAGGAAAGCACTGAGTTGTCCTTTTGCCCTGTCTGTTTTGCAGCTCGACAAATTAATCTAAATCCTATTTTCACAAGGTAACTGCATTTTGGAAGTAAGAGGTTGCAAGTCAAGCTGTAAGATAGATCAAGATAACTAAGCTGGAGAGGCTGGACGGTCATTACAAAATGCTTCTCAGTTTTATATCCACAGAAACACGATGATCATTTTCTCTTTTGTATTTGGACATAAGTCCCCACAGACGTTAGGGAAGATATTTAAATGCACAAAGCAGTCTGATTTGCAGACTACAGAAAGCCAGAACCTCTTTGGATGCTTTAATCAGGACTTGTTGAGAACTGATCAGAAGCAAACCTTTCTCAAATTTCAGCAGTTATTCCTAAAAAAATAGGAATTAACTTTTATCAGACAAACTTTAATATAAAAATGGCTAAATTGTTCATTACCAGATCGCCACAGGAGAGACTGGTGCTTTGGAAGGGAAGCATAATAAGTGCAACAACAAATTGTTCCTGGAGAAGATAAAAGCACGTCTTTGTTGGGTTTTGTGGTTTTGTTTTTTCCTTTTCGTCTTCCTCAAAATCAATAAAATTTTTTTTCATGTGTAGATGATTATATTCATGTCATCAAAGTTCTCTGCAGTCCCTACAGGGTACAGACTAAGAAACCCCTGCACAAACCAAGGCTGAGATACAGCTAAACTGATATGTTTACATTTTCAAAAACTGATCATGTCATTCTGTCGGAAAGCAGAATTATAAGACAGCTCAGCAATGGGGCTTACCTCTTTACTGAAGGCTGCACTATGGTCACAACAGCCAAATAACCAAAGATTCTGCCTGCGTATGGAATTGGTTAAATATTACAGAACATGATAGGATATCACGGGAATATAAGGCATTTTAACAAAAATTGATTCGCTACCTATAACAGGAAACTGCAGGCAATACTGGTAAAGACCAGCACACAGGTACAGATTTGAAGTTCAATGGAGAGAAAATGGTCCTCACTTACTACACTTGGAGGGCATACAGTTGATTGAGACACACAATTAAAAAGGCGCTTCAAAGAAGCAAGAAGAGCCGTCTGAAAGGGGTAAAACATCTCACCATAACTAGAAACAACTACCAATGCAGAGACAAGGCAGTTAGGAGGAGCTGCAGGCAAGGACTGGCCAGAGCACGGGTGGAGGCTTGGGAAGAGTATCAACCTGCTCTCTCAGGTGTCGTTGCCCATTACACGGAAAGCTTTGAAACTGAGGACTCATTGAAATGACTTCTAAAATTCCATCCTCTTAAAACAGTAGGAAGTGTTTTCATTTTATTTTGAAGCAACTCACATACATTCACGTTTAAACTTACCAAAACCCAGGGTGCTAACATTGATTCTGAAACACGTGATCGATTGACTTTTCCCTGCGTGTCCTTTCTCTCTCCTGACCGATCCCCGTGTCTGCTGGTCATTCTCTTTCAGCAGTGTGAGGATTTATGAACTACCTTACTCGCCACTGCAGCTAATGTCAAGGCCTGCGAGGATCAATGAAGTTACTGTGTGAGCCAAAAAAAGAAAGCAACAGACTGTAAAGTGAATGAAACAAAAAAGGTTCCCCTCCAGGCAGCCCTTTTATGACCAACTCCTGACAGAAGGATTGCTCTACACCGCAATAACCAGAGACAATTTGAAGATTGTGACAATTAGGGACGTATGTGTCACACCACCCACTGCTATAGATCTCACACAGTCTCGGTCATCAGGTTACCTTCCCACAGCTGGCTCCGTGGAAATGACACAGATAATGTGAGTGGAATCAGTTTTGTTTTGAAATAAAATCACTTTTGCTTTCTATGTAGTCTCATACTGAACAGCCCATATCATTGCTACAATTTTGCAATATTAATTGCTGCAATCTCACAGGTGCCCATATGCCCTAAAGTTAATTTATTAGACTGCTGCCTGTGTTACCAAGATTGACAAAATTAGAGAACAGGAACTGTAATGAAACAGATGGAGTAAACTAGCTCTGGTAACTTCAGTGTAATGGTAGACCTAATCAACTTAAAGTATCTGCCCCTTCTTTATTTATTTATTTCTTGTCCTGACTTTCAACTTTAAGAATTGTGAGTTAGTGAATAATTGATTACCAATTAAAGTGAGTGACCATCAGCATTTCTTTCTCTTTGAAACACAAAAATCCTGGCTCAAAACACTAATGCGTGAGATAAAGATCTTTCTTTATAGTAGCAGAATCTAATTTAGAAAAGTGCATTACTGATTGTATCCATTTGTCAGAATCTGCAGTGGTATTGAGCTCAACATTGCCAGTAACTAGAAATGTAATGTGTATATGAAAAAAGCCAGGTGCATTGAAATGATCACTAATTTTATTAAAATTCAATAGACATTTAGTTCATTTATTTCTATTTTAAGATTTAAATGTTGGCTTTGTCTTCACCTTGATGAAAATTTACTGAAGAAAGAAAACACTGTAACAATTTATTTAGCAGTCTGGTCAAGTTGCAAAGGTTAAAGATATTTTTTTCTTAGTACATGAGCTGGACTTACTACCTAGATTGCTTGGAAAATGAACTCTAGGGGGAAGAGTCTCTCCCCATCCCCACAGGAAACTGCAAAATGCTCCAAGACCAAGATTGACCCTGGTTTATAACTGAGCTCCTAGGTGGCATTTTAACATCTTACAGCATCAATGTTTTGAAAGAGTTATGGAGGAAGATCTAGCCTACTCTAACTGATACTTTACTGGAAACAGGCTCACTAGCTATTGAAAGCATTTTCTCTATGAACTGCTAGAAAAAATAAATAAAAAATATAATAACTAAAATGAATGAAATTACATGAGTGGTTTGACAGCAATATTTCTAATATTTCCACAGCCTTATGAGACTTGGGAGAGAATTATGATAAAATTTGACACTGAATTTTGTCCTGCTGTTTTCATAAAATCAAGTTCCATTACCCTGGAAACACCTTTAGAAGCAGGGTCAGAAAGCCTCACAGATTTGATGTGGTGCAAGAAGATAGATTATGATCCACTTTACTTACGGAAGTCTATTAGGAAGTCTATTATCATTACCACCTAAGTTCACTCAGGTAGCAAGATGTGTTCCTGTATCTCAAAATCTAATCATGGCCAATATAAAATTTCTGGTTTATATCTCAGCTTAAGTATCAGGCTGTCCTGTAAATATAGTAGTCTCCCATCTCTAAGGTTTTCATAGAATGAGCTGTTGCTTAAGTGTTCAACCCTGTATCACTGAAGCCAAAAAGGATGTGTTTGATTATAATTTCTCACTTTCTTTTCTGAACTTAGCCTTGATTTTTCATGAAGCAACTCTCAGCCATCTGGCAGGTAAATTCTTCAGAGTCACATAACTGAGCCAAAGAATTTCATATTGCACTATCAAGGTCCTAGAGATAACAAGATAAAACTTAAGGAATACTGATTGTCCATACCAGATGTGCCAGTACAAGCACTTAAGACACTGCAGTGATGAATGAGTTGAAGACATGTTAGAGAGATATAAACCTACTTGCAGTAAGGGATGAACGAATCAAAACCCCTTAAGGATGATACACTTTATCACAAAGATAGGAATTCAATATTTTTTGCATAAGCAAAAATAGCAAATGGTTGAAAACTATCAGAACACTTCAAGATGCTCCAATGTATGTAGACTTTGTGAAGCTCATGCTATTTCATCCTGCCAGCTACTAAAAAAAAAGATAATTAGTTTAATTTATATTCACGTAGGTAAGAATTATTAATTTTTTTTGTATCGTATTCTGTACAACACTAATTTGCATTTTTATATACAGCTGTCCATCTAACATGACAGCACTTCAGTAAGTTAGGCAAATATTCCTATTTCAAGATGAATAATCTTCCTTTTGTACTAGCCACTGAACTTCAAATGACTGGCTCCAGGTAACCGCTAAGAGCAGGTCCTTTAATTAAATCATCTCAGACAAATCTCACTGGGGCATTAAGAATAAATCCGATGGATCTAGGGATTGCTTCTAAGGGGGAAAAAAGTATAACATGGGAACTGTCATAGTCATCAGTCCATTGGCCCATCAGCCTAATAACCAGAACCAGTAGCAGATAAGGCAAGAATTTAAAAAAAGAAGATGTATGGAGTGATCCTTCTCATAGTGTATTCTGAGATTAATGCAATGAGAATTTCAGGGACTTCTGAGTTGGATATAATATCCAAATTATAAAACTTAATAGCAATCTGTGGAATTCTGCTCTATAAAAGCACTTAAATAATTTTTGAAGACTAATGCTGTCTTGTGGCAATGAGTTCCTCGATATAGTCACACGTTATGTCAACTGTCTGTAATTCCATACAATACTTCCTTGTCCTTGTGAAAAGTAGTACAGAATTGTTCTCTAGTCACCTGTTGGTGTCATTCATCTGATCCCATGATCTTGTAGGTAGGACAAGGAAGACCTAGAGCAAGCGTTCCACTTCTCGACCTTTAGCTCCATTGAGTAATTTAACACTATACTTCAGAATACAGCCTAAGTGCCTAATTAGGTCTGCTTGCGCTAGCAGCTTCTCACAGGCTACTGATTTTTATGCCTAATTATGTCTTAAATCTAATTTTAGATAATCAAGTTTGAAATCTTTGTTGCTTTCTCCAAATTGGACTCAATCTGAGGTAAGCAAAATACAGGACATTTTTGCAAAGTATTGTTAATTTTGCCTATTGCCCAATTTCCTTATTTGTGTAATAAGAAAAAACAATACAAACATTTGTATTATACAAAACTTATGTGAAATATTTATATTTGAATGGTTGACATACAATAAGATATTCTTTGCAATTGAATGAACCGAAAAGAAATTTTCAGCAAGATATGCCCTATTTTAAAGTTCCTTTAATATTTCTCTAGATGCACTTTTTTCTTGTTTAAGTATACAGGCACCTAATTTAGGCTCTTTCATAGTCATTTCAATACATTTAAACACATAATATTGTTGAAAAATACAGTTTTCTAGAATGCTGCTGATACTAAAAGTTCATCTATAAACAAACCTTGAATTACAGTACTTTTGTATCCTGTTCCTACTTTACACTGTGTAACACGCTGGGCAAAGATGAGATGAATTTTCTTTTTAAACTACGGTACCTGCATGATTTATTAAACCTCATTCATTTTATTTGAGCTAGGAAGGTCAACTTTGCAAGCTGCAGAGGAGGGAATTACACTTATACCCAGGGCAGTCAAGACACATACTTGGAACATGGCACACAGCTGACAAGAAACTAACCTGGAGCTGGATTCTAATTAGGGTTGGGTTATGCAGCTTTAGGAGCTAAAAGGCTGAACAGCTTTCCACTAGCTGATGAAAGAACCATTTTGTGAGTTCTAGGAACAACTCATACCACATCACAGGTTTCAATTCTGTGACTATTTAAACAATAGTGAGATACATACTAATCTTATTCCTATACTATGCAATATTGTTAAGGAAGGTCATTAGCAAAACAGCCCTACCAAAATCCTCAACTATTAATATGTTTAAATACTCAAAGTAGATGTGCTGTGTTGATGACAGCGGCATTTATGGCTTTTATGATAGAATTAATGATGTCTAAAGTTTTCCTTGCATTTTTTTTTTTTTATAAAATTTCAAAATTATAATTTCTTTATTTTTTATGTGTAATTTTGGAATTAAAGCTAGCTACATCATATTCATCTACTGCATTACAGGGCCAACTCATCATTAGAGAGTATAAACATATACTAGGATTTTGCTGAAGAATCGCATGCTGAGTGTGAAAAAGAATCCTAAATTGTTTTTTATTTTCTTCAGAAACCCAAATTTCTAAGCTGTGCATAGGTATCTGGTAAATCACCGTCATAACTGAAGGATGACAATTTTTCAAAGGTCTTCTATTGAATTAAATGGTTGTGTGTTTATTCTCCAATGTTTTCATTATGTGAAATGCTGGTCAAACACTTTTTAACAAACTTTCTTTAGAGTGAAATGTGCTTCTTGTTCAATAAATGGTACTGTCCCAGAATCAAACATGCAGTAAGTGTGGCACTAAAGGAAGAAGGAGTTCTGTGAACTTCAATTTGAAATCCAATTCAAGTATCTTTCACTTTATGATGAGTTAACCTCCTCCCCTACTGAATTTCTAAAGCACTGCTTACGCTTGCACTCTTTCTCCAATATTCATTATTTTACAACATTAAGGAAGAATTTCTAAATCATTAACATGAAGTGGAAGGCCATCACTTACAAGTTTTTTATGACATTGCTCATAAAAGCTTAATAATACTCAATGCAACTATCATAGTGAACGTACAGCTGTTTCTACAAGACAGTAATTTAAAGATGTCAACTAATTTGCATACGTGAAAAAGAAAAATAGACCATGAGAACAAATACAACATAATTCAATGAACTTAAAAAAAAATGCTAAAAATCCATTTGTCCTGTTAAAACCATATTCAATTGTTGAACTGATAAAATAATAAAAACAAATACTGTCTCAGTTTTTTGCACTGATTGCTTTATGCCTACTGCTTCTCTCACTTGTAGTTACATGGACTGTCTCTCCACTTCCTATCATGTAATGACTCCACGAAAAACGAAAACTGCTGATAATTAAGAAAAGTAATATTTACTGTGCTCTCACAGCTGAGAGAAAAAGGGAAAATCTTTACTTTTGATCAACAATGTTCTGCACACCCCTGGCAAATCTCCTATCAATGCACTGAAATAAGAACATCTGCTGTCTAACCAGTACTTCACACAGAGTTCTCACTGGCTTCTAAGGGATTGATATATACAAAGATTGCTAATTTTAATTTTATTTCCTACTCATTTCCTTTAACATCTATCCCAACCATCTCTGCAAGAAAGACATCCACCTAAATATTTTCCAGTTTCTGAGGCTGGAACAGTTCCCTTGAACAGTAAGAGGAAGGGGAGACCTCGGCATGCCACATTGCTTCAGGATATCAAACTCACTTGGCAAAACGTCTGGCAGATGAGCCACATAACTTAAGAAGACACAATTTGTAAGCAGTCAGAAGTGATACCTTTAGCTCAGGCATGTTTATTATAAGCTGCATAGGTAGTTTAACATCTGGGTCCCTTGTATAGTCCATGGGCACAACGTTTGGTGCCATTTCATGGTATCGGCCATGCAACCTGTAAACAAGCAGAAAAAAAACAGCCAATAACCAATTTTGAATAACCAATTCCGTTCATACAGTAATCAGACACAAATTTGTCTTGCAGCTCTAATTATTATTTTTAATGCACAAGTCTGAGCCCACCAAATTCCCATCTTTTTCAAAAAAAGAGGGCTTTGATGCAGTATCCAGCATAACTGCTACTAACAGCCATGCGTAACTTGAGGTGTGTTAACTAAGGAGTGTTTCACACTACCTGTATATAAAATTTAAGCGCCGTACAGGTACATGCACAGAAGAAGTAGGCCTGGACCAATGTACTAACACTGTGAGTATAATCCAGGGATCACATCTCAGTGCAGATTATTGGTTGATCTGCATTACGCAAGAAAAAGTTGTTATTTAACAGCTCAAAGAATTTAAAAGCCAAACAATATGCAACTATGGTGCTATAGACAACGGTATCCTTGGGAGACCTTACCTCTGAATTCAAAAAGCCCTCTTCCTATCTGTGCCTCACTAACAGAGCAGATTTAGTCTTACAATTCTAGCACTGGCTGACACCAGCACACAGACCATTTCCACTTCATTCCATTTCACATAGTTTTGTTTCATTCTTGGCCCAGCTTATTCATCAAACTAGTATATTTTAAAAGCAATAAACAAGTGCTGAGACGCAAGTCAAACATTCATAAACCTAGTTTCACTCTCTAAAGCTTGTTTATTGGGCTAAGAGTATTATGTTATAGTTTTGGTAAGGGAGCTGGGAAAGAAAGAGTCCAGGGCCCTGAAACACATCAATGTTTCTAAAGATTTAGAAGCTGAATGCCAGGAAATGATAAAAACTGTCTCAGTCTCACACACAGCCTGGGCAAAGACTGCACAAGTGTTTCTATGATATTACTTCCAATTGTTAATTGAATTAACTTAACAAGCATTAATCCCACCCTTTATTTGCTGTCTCCAAATATTCCAGTTAATGAGTTCAAAAGCATAGCCCCAAAGCCAAGAGAAAACAGCCATGTGTAAAGAAAACATCAAATTAAGCAGGATGCAAGTTTTAAAACTATCTTAGCACATTTATTCCCACTGGGATGCTCACTCAAACTAGGAATAGAAACATTTCAAGTAAAATGGGTATCCAATTCAACCTCACCAATGGATTTCAAATTTTGAGCTCTCAAACAAGCTACAGACAGAAATTGGTATATAAAATACTACCCAGATAGAAGGAATTTATATGTTAGAGAGATTAATTCTACTGATTTTCTGATTTTACTGATTCTAGTGATATCTTATTCTAGCAGATAAGTATCTAGAATCCAAGACTGTCAAATAACAGCATAAAAAGGTTGGAGAGACAACACCGGTAACCTAGTGCTCAAAGATCAGTCAGAGAACAATATATTTAGCATGAATATATGACCTGCCAGTCCTCTGTGAAATGCCATGTGTAAAAACAATAGGAAAGAAGCTTAGGTAGTTGTTTACAGAAAACTTAGAAAACGTATGATAAAAATATATTTTTTATTATGAATTAATATTATTAATTTATTATGAATTAATTTGCTTACACCTAATTCATAAACTGCTTATGGCAGAAAGTGGTCATTTTGCCATCTCTTATGTACTAACACAGAGTATTCTCTTTAGGTCACATGTACTATTCGTCTATATTAAAAAGCTATATTTATTATTTTGGGACTTATTTTCTTTTTAACAACAAAAAAATCCTGGCTGCTCACTAGGTATACTAACGGTTACAAATAGAGATTAACATTTTTTAAACAGCAGAACATAAACCAGTAATACTGAAAGTAATGCCGCACCAATCCCTTCATCTTCCCAGCTTTAGCCTCAGCAACCCCTCAGTCAGCCCCGCAAGCAACTGAGCTATTCAGATTAATGCGGGTGATGAATTTCAAAAGCTAGAATAATCTACAGGCATCTTTTTTCTCAGCACCTCTTTGGTCCCGATTATGACGTGTCACAAAGAACACATGAAATAGAACATAGAAACATGTTATGTCTGGATCTTAGGAAACCCATGTGTTTACACTGCGGGGCAATATATTGTGCCATACAAGAAATTAAATATCCACTGATCTAAGCACGTTTCAGCTGCTTACCACAGCTCACCCTGACATTTCATAAATACCATGTAATTCAAGATGCAATAGCCATTTCCCACTCCAGCAACTCATTTCTCTGGTGTAAACAGCAGCTACAGAAATGCCTCTAAATACAACAGAAAAACCAGCTTAACAGCACTTGAAGGAACGCAAACCTTTCAAATCAAATACCTGTCTAAGAATTTATTAATTTTTTTTTAAGCTAGACTACTGAAATGGTGTTCCACGCTTCATGAAAATAAAGCATTCATCATTGGAACAGCTTACCCATTGTGGGCAACATTTCAAAACACACCAGCTGGGAATGCCTGCTCATTTTTACTGCCAAGATTTTCTTCTCTACTTTCTCTAGTGTTAGACTTTCCTGTCTTTGCTCTGTCTCCTCCAACAGGACTATGAATACAGACACTGACCTGGGCATCTTAAAGGAGTTCTCCATAACGCTTTTCAGAAGACACAGAAGGGATTGGAACAAAGTGGAAGACACAGAAGGGATTGGAACAAAGTGACCTGTGTGTCATAGTTGACTAAGCTTGTTATATTAATCCGAAATGCAAGGTATGGAATTTCTCTTAGTTTGACAAACCTCTTGTTTGTGGAAAAAAAAAAAGCTGGGTCTATTTCTATTGGGAACAAATGTATGACAGAAGTCTAAAAATGTTGTGGTAAAGTATGTTACTGAAATACAATCAAATCACAAGAATAAACAAACATCCATTCATGGTAACAGAAGAAGCAGCCACAACAGTGTGAATTTAAAGTTACTTTAGTACTGAGTATAACACAGTACTACAATAGAGACTGAATACTCAGGTGACAAAAAAAAAAAAGGTACCTATTACAGGTACTTAAAGCAGCACTTTATCGCCACCTCTGTGACTCACAGTGATCTGGTACTCAGTAGTGTTTTGGTAGAAATACTCAAGCTTCTTATGATGCTCACCAAATGAAATAAGAAATTTGGAAACGATACGTACAGAGCGAGCAGTATTATTCTAACATAAGAAATACCCTTGTAAGGCACCTGACAGGTTGCAATGCGGTGCCCCTGATGCCATTTGCTGTGAAGCAACAATCTTATTTCAACGATGGAGGCTTAGAGGGAGGGAGATCAAAGAGAGGGCACAGCCACAGCTCTTACCAGCTGCTTGCTGATATTCCGTTTCTCAGGACAAAGATTTAGTTTCTTTATAGCATGCAATACCAGTGCAGAGTAAACCCATAATTTCTTGCTGACTGAATCCACCATCTTGTCCACAGAAAATAACACAACCTATTTATACTGAAATTAATCCAAGCTCTTCAGGAGCTGAAAGAAGGATCCGGTTTTCAACTGGAAGATATAGTGTTGTTAACTGCAAAGCACTTAGCAGAGCAGTTAGGCTTTGTATTAGATCTTAAAACTGCCTTTCTCATCCCACAGCTATCAACTAATCTGTGTCTTCCAGTGCAAGGCCAACAAAAGCATTCCTATTTTACTATGGACAAGGCACCTACATAAACTGTAAAGAATATGTGTCCACCTGACGGCACCGTGGTAAGTACAATTACCCAAGACTGATGCATTCTCTCTTGTGCTTTTCCTACTGCTTCAGACATTGAGTTCTCGCAATTCCTTCAAAAAAAAAAAAAAAAAAAGATACTACCCTAGCACATTTACACCTCCATACAATGTAAATACACTAATTTCAGAAAGCACCTCTAAGAAAATATCCACAGCATGCCTCTGAAGGGAATGCGTTTTAGCTAAAAACGTCACCAAATGACACAATAAAAACACATTCCTTTAGTTTGCTGCCACAGATTATAATGCAACTAATTCCTCTTTCCTTTCTGCAAGGAGTTACAGCAGAAGCATTGAGTCGAACAACACATCTGCTGACAGAACTCAGTTTTTAGAATCAGAAAGTGAAAGGCATGCCCAGGGATGGGAGGTGGGGAAAAACAACCAAAGCAAGAAGACAACTCCCCCTGTCAAACAACTTCAGTCTAACATACGTATGTTGCTAGCTATACATGTTAATCCATGCAGTTTCTACGCCTGTGTTTTATTCAGAAACATCCACAACGCAGACAATATTTATTTTTACAGAAATCTGTTACGATAGCATGTTTCCAGTACATCCATTTGAAGTTAAGTCTTTTTTTTTATCTCTGAAGATGAGCAGAAAGGAGTTTCCAGGCACTAGTAACTGGACAGCCTTCCAGCACGCTGCCTCGGGCTCAGCAGGACTATGCTAGAATTAGCTGGAAGGCCAATGCTGGACCCAGAAATGTGCAAGCAATTAACAGTAGATTTGATATCCTGTTCTCCTCCCGCTAACTCTTCCATTAATTCACCAAACCACTCAAAGATCTGCAGGTATAAGAGCTTTCCACCTGAGTGGATTTCACACTAAAGCATCCAAATGAGTCTGTAGGAAGTGGCTGTGATCCAACTCCCGCAAACTAAATTACAGCAATAAAATCGTCTTTCACACGCTTTTATCTGCAAAGATCCTACAACTCTATTTGTCAGAGCCTTATTATATGGCATGAATAGCTGATATCACAATGAAAAGAACCATAAGATTTCTCTAGCTTACGTTCCAAAACCAACACACAGGATGTTGCAGAAGCTCCATTATCCTTTTCAATAAAACATACAAACAAAAAACCCAGTCAACTGAGCAACAAAAAACATAATACCTTTTGCCACAGGAAGTTACTTATGCTGGAAAGTTCTTCAGGGACACCACGCACTGGTTTATGACAAACTAAGCACTGGATTGCCAGTCTCTCAAATGACCAGGTTTTGTAGAAAACGGGTAGAAAAGCAACAGGTCTCAGCCTCTTACAGGATTCTGAGAAAGCCACATCTCACAGTGAAAACAGTCCCTTTTGCATGAGTTTCAGCAACACTTCTGTTGAGTTGAGTAACCTATATTACACTGGGTGAGTATTTACTTTTTGGCAAGGAAACTGGATGCATTTCTGATTAACTATTCTATAATGCAATGTAAAGACCAGTAGAGATAAGGGTTATTTACGCCCACAATCCTCCTGCCTTTATGCATCCTTTATGACTTTATACATCACCAAATCAATTTGTCATACCACTGCCATACTTGGACCAAGTACTATGACAAAAAATGTGAGTCAGACTCAGTAATCATCTCCCAAACGCTGCACTGATGGGCACTGTACAGACTACTGACTGTTCTGAAACATCTCTCCATAAGTAATCACTAACTGTAAGCAGAAAACCAACAAACCTCGTGGTAAAGGCTCTCATATTTCTCCTGTTCTTATAGAAGCAGAAGGCACTTCAGATGACTTGAACGCATCAGGAGCAGTTGTGACCTAGAGGAAAAGCTTTTTGTCCTTTTACTCAGCACACCCCTCAACAAGACGCATATCTGAAAATAACCTAAAGCTGCTTTAGCTATCTTAGTCACAGAAACATTTATGTCTTGTCAGGGGAGCAACAAAGTTTTGCAGTGCTACTTGAACCCATATAGATTTGGAAAGGCTGCCATCGCCGTATACAGACCATTATGTATATTCAGAAGCGCAGGACCTGCAACCATCCTCACTGTCTTTGCAGCAGTGACTACAGATCCTGTAGTGATATTTGTTTCAAAAAATTCTTCTGGATGCATGCAGAAGCATTTTCCCTTTTCTGGATGTGCTCTCTTTGCTGCTGGGATGCTTTATTTACTCTGTATGGAAGAAGGAGAGGAAGAGCTGGCAGCGTTTACGAGTTTCTTCCATCCCACAGATGAGAGTGGGAGGAAAAGTAGTGGCAAATTTAATGAGAAATTTAATTTACTGATGATGCCCTGTCCCTACAGATTTTGCTATATGTTTAAGCTTAATGTACTATATCCAAGGATTAAGGTTGTGATTCTGTATCAGTTTAATCCAGTCTAAACCCAAAGTGCTGATCTGCCCTTGCAGAAATGTCAAGTCCACCACTCACCTCTTTTGCATAATCACTAACTCTGAAGAAACTGCAGTGAGGTTCAGGGAACTGAGGTGCTTGAAAATACAAAAGTTTTCACAGACAGCTCCTTGAGGTAATCGATGCAGTTGCAACAGCAGTACTGCCTGTGCAAGTAAATGGGAGTATACTATTTCTATTGAATTAATCAATTAAATAAGGGCAGAATAAGACTTAAAAACTTCTGCTGCCTTCAGAGATAAATCAACTCAGCTGCCCATCAACAAGTGAAAACCAAAAAAGCTGTGTTCAGAAAAAAAACCCAAAGCCCAACATAGTATTGCCTCCACAGCCCATTTCTTGTTTATGCTAACTTTCATTCTACCATTTATGAGTATTTTACATGGTAAAAAAGGTGGGTCAGAGTCTGTCCCTACTTCTCAAGGGTGTAACAGCCTGGGTCAGCAAGGGTGACGCTTTGTGGGTATTTGCTGGACATGGCTTGACTGGGATGTCTCCAAACTCGTAACAGAGACTCCAGCTGTACCTGTGTAGACCTGAAAAAAGATTTCCAAGCTTTCACCCTGCAGCGATTGTTTTAATTTGCTATTGAGATTTGAGAGAAAGTCAGGTTGTACCCAAGGTCACCAGATAGGTCACAGAGAAGGTCTTCCATGGCTTGATATACATAAATCACCACCATTAAATGTAGTGACAATACTGTAAATGTAGTGGCTGTGCTGCCTTTGTAATAAGAACTCCACGATAAAGGAGTACTGAAAACAAAAGATAAAAAGTTGTAATGACTCATTGATGAGAAATAAGTAGAGGCTTTAAAGTGGCCTTTAGAACCTGATAAACATCTCACCAACTCTGGTCCTGCCTTCATAGTACCAGTCACTTGATTTGTTGTAAAGGTAAAACATTTTTATTGAGCAATACCTAGCCTATTTATTCCTAAATAACAGGAATGCATTCAAAGACTTGAACATTACAATCAAGGCCATCTCAAAGAGTAAATTCTAGATTGCTCTGCGTATTCACAGAAAATAGATAGCAAAATGGCTTAACTGGAACAATGAAGCAAAGAAGTGAGTGCTGATGGACAGTCCCACAAGGAGCTGTGGCACGACCTGACCAAAGACTGACCGTACAGAATAGAATTAACCATGTCAGCAGCAGGTCCAGAGAAGGAAGCACTCTAACCATGTCAGCAGCAGGTCCAGAGAAGCACTCCGTTGTTGCACAGTTGCACTTTCAGTTATTGGCCACAATGAAAGCTATAGGCTGTTGTCCAGATGCCAGAGTTGAACAGAACAGCTGGAGAAGGACTTCTTGTAACATGCAGAGAAGAATTCACCACTCTAGAGACCAGCAGGAGCACCAACCAGTCTATCCATAGTCCTGGAAATGGACAGATCTGAGCAATCAGCCCCTCTGAGCCCCTGGAGACATAGATGGCTGGAAGCAAAAGAAGCAACAGCGTTCAAGATGGGATCACACAGACTGCAGGAAAGAACGCAGCGTGTTGATTCAAAGCCACTGATGGGAACTGACTTACAACTGATGCTACAGAGGCTGTAACCCCCTACAAATTGTTGAGGTGCACATACTCTCTTGTCATATAGTGCTACTATTGCAGAGGACAAACATGTGACTGGAGAGCTGGGGAACTGGTCCAGACAGGCCTACATCCATAAGTCTGCCACACACAGAGAAAAAGTTGCTAACACAGAGAAAAAGTTGCTATAGCTCAAGGAGAAGGAGCTTCTTCAATCCAGGGCTGAGAAACTAAGGAAGGGCCTTCAGGCCTGCCTGCAACAAAGAAGGAAAGTACTTTCAGGTCTCAGATTTACGCCATACATTCATGAACTGCTTGTGCAACGACAGTTAAATGTTGCACATAGTAACTAAGGCATAAATCTCTGTGCTGCAGCAATTCCTCAGTGAATTACTGCCTCCAAGGATTGCAAGAGTTTAGAACAGTCTATTAGAGAAAGGGGTCTACCATATGAAGCTGAAATCAAAAAGGTAGGAGACTTGGTGCCACATCTGAAGGCACCAGCCAGGAACGTCAGATAGAAACTGGAACCACAACTCACTAAATAGCCACGCTTTGACAAAAGGATAATAAACAAAGAATAGTGAGAGATGCAAGCAGGAAGAGTTGAAAGGTGAAGGAATTTTGTTACGTTTCTGTTACTGATATGCCTTGTCCCTTCTATGCTTTCCAGTTGAAGTTATTTTCATTATGTCAATAAAATACAATAAGTGGACACAGAAATCAGATTTATAAAAAGGCAGCATAAGAGGAAGACAAAAAGTGGCTAGATGAGCCTTCTACCAGCTTTTAGTTAACATGTTAAGTGTTCTTTCATCTCTGCAATGCAAAATGAAGCAGCACAAATCAATTCAAGATAATACTAAATCAATAAACCATCTGCAGTAAAATTAAAAAATAAAAATAAATGCTGCACGAGAAATGTTTTTGGCAGATAATTTAGAGTAATACATTTATTCTAAAAGCTCTAGTCGTACTTAGGAAGGCTTTGTCTTCCAATACACGTAACTCTGCTGCCCACAGAACTACAGGATGCATACTAAGTATAGATAAAAACAGCTTATAGTATTTTTCCTTCCATGAAGCACCACTGAAAAGCCTGTTCACAGCCCTCTTTTCCGCTGGTGATTTAAAGTACAACAGAATGATTGAGGTTGAGAACCTCCTGTGTTTCATTTGTACCCATTGCCCTTGTCCTGTCACTGGGCTCCGTCTTCTTTGGACCCTCCAGATCCCTGCTCTCTCAGCCTTTCCTCATATGAGAGATTCTCCTGTCCTTTACCCATCTTAGTGACCCTTTGCCAGACTCTCTCCAGCAGCTCTATATCTCTTCTGTACTGGGGAGCCCAGAACTGGACACAGTACACCAGTACGTCAGATTCTATACAGATCAACAGTGAGAATGATTTTGTCCTTGCCTAAGCCTAGCAAAACAGGTGCAACCTGACTAAAATATAATAAAGGAAAGCTTTATTACTACCATAGTAGAGGAGATGCAGGAATTGTCTAGAAGTCTTTTTTGTTGTTGTTGTTTTTTTCATTCATAGAGGATACAGAAACTTTATTAACAAGAATAGAAAAATAATTAACAAGAAGATCAATAGCAGCTTCAGGATATACATTCTTCCTGTATGTAGTTTCTTGCATAAAATTCAGGAAGATTCCCAACGGTATAGAGTTCCCCCAAGTTTATTCTCTTAGCAGCCCAGCCTTTTTTCCCCCCAAAAGCTGACAATATGGGAATTTCCCCTTTCTGCATACAAACCCCAAACATTTTGAAAGATGGGATGCGTTAGAAAAACAGGAGCTGTATTCTAACCACTCCCTCCATCTGCATACCAATTTGTTCCACAGGGAGATGCATGTCAAGCAGTTTGCTGCATTTTCTCCCTTATAAGGAAGGCTTTCCAGACACTTGGAGGAAACCACTGCTTATCTCCCCAACTTAACTCTGAGGCCATTTCAGATTTAAAATCCAGCGTATAGCTGGATTGGCTAGAAGGGCTTCTCTGCACCTCACCTTTCACCCATCAAAAACATGCCAAGAAACAGGCAGAGAAGAGAACGCAACAGAATTACTGATTTGCTTCTACAAAAAGGTTCAAAGATTTGTTGACTGTCCAGATGGTGCCCAGCTTGGTAATTTAGTGCCATCTTCCCCCAGCAGTTGTCTAGCAAGTTAAAGTCAGTCTCAAGCTCCACAACTTTATTTTACAGATTTTATGCTCTTTGGCTAGGACAGACAATCCAAGAACACCTGTGTTTGAATGCTTGGGTATTTGCCAAATTGTACTAGTCTACAGGGAGAAATAGAAACAGATGGGCTGGCTGGCAGATAAGCATTATTACTGGAGTAAAAGCTTGTCTGCTAGAAAATCAGATTTACAAAACTGAGTAAGCGTAATACTGCCTTATAAGAGACAATGCAACTGTTTGTTCCCATTTACAGTCACAACAGAGGCACGTTATATGAACAGATTCATGCTACGAATACAGTGTTTTTCCAACCTTTCTTCATATGTCATTTTTCCCTCTTATTCTTGTTTCTCTCTACTGGATGTTTTCCAGTACAACAAATCTTTTTTGAATGGTGATGCCCAAAACTGGATAATCTATTCCTACTGAGGTCCCAACAATGCTGACTGGAATGGAATTCTCCCATTTTCTATACAATGCTGAGATTAACGCAACCTAGAGCTACATTTCCCTTTGTAGCAAGAGCATTGGGGGGCAGGGGTGGTGGTGTGGGGTTTGTTTGTTTGTTAAAATTACGTTTGTTTTGCTTAGATGAACTAACTCCTGCCCCATTTTTTCTGGTACATTGCATTCTGCGCTTGAAAATTTTTCTCAGTTCTTACTATGTGACTGTGTGAATTTCCCCTTGCTGATTTTGAATCTAATAATTTCTCTAATATATTGAGCACTGTTGAAAAAGCTAATCTTGATCTTCATTGTGCCCGCAACCCTCTTCACCTCAATGTTTCTTACCGTTCTTACAAATTTTCTAAGCATATTCAATAGTACCTTAGCCAAGAGGCTTGCGCACTTTATAGGTAGAAAAGGACTAACACATACAGGAATACATAAAAAGCTTTACCAAAATAAAGATATGTTGTATCTGTTTCTTTTCTCTTAGCCACAAGAGCAGCCACTCAAAGGAAGAGATTTGCTTTGAACAAATGCACAGGGGCTGCCTCTGAGCACGTATTAGGTTCTAGGCACGTATGAACCGATGGTCTACCAGTGTGCTGTCGCATCTTTCCATACACCAAAGTTGTATCCTGAAGTTATACACACCTAATTTCCACATTCTCCTTAAGAAAAGTGGGGAACGCTCTAACACATACCTACCAACAAAATCAGTAACAACTCTAAAAATTTGTCAGCTGTCCTACAAGTATTTTAGATGATGTTTTGAGTCAGTGATAATATAAATACGTCTATATTACCCAACATTCTTTAACATATTCTTGCCCTGGGCCTATGAGTGAATCCTGTTAGTTGTGTTAAGCGCTTCTCAGAATTAACCATCTTTAACAAAGACTTAAGACTGCATTTAGTTTTTCTGGTGATACATAGCTAGCAAACACCGATAATGATCTATGATTTCTATTTTTTTCTTTCACCAGGCATCCTTGCCTCTGCTGCAGTCTAACTTACTTAATTTTTTTCCTAGATCCATTGTCATTATTCTGTGTTTAATTCTTCACCTTAAACACATAAATT
>NW_009648717.1:1671938-1694280 GCF_000708025.1 Charadrius vociferus | reverse complement strand
CTTTCCCAATAATGTGCTAACATGATGCCTTCCTCACCCAGATTATCAATCATGAGAATGTGTCCTCAACCCCTTTGACCACAGCCCGTGTTATTGTTGAATTAAGTTGATGCCGGTAAAAAAGTCTTAAACACTGAAGTTAGACTAAGCCAGTCTACCACCTTAGTGGTACTGCAATGCTAAGCCTTGCTCTCCTCTCCTTTCCTCATTTTCAGTTGCATTTGCTCGCTCCGGCTCTTGTGCCAGCTTTAGCACTTGTCTGATCCCTCAGAGAGCTGA
This sequence comes from Charadrius vociferus, assembly GCF_000708025.1. Taxonomy (NCBI): domain Eukaryota; kingdom Metazoa; phylum Chordata; class Aves; order Charadriiformes; family Charadriidae; genus Charadrius; species Charadrius vociferus. The sequence goes on along the minus strand of NW_009648717.1, from coordinate 1,694,001 downwards.
TTCAGCTCATTAAACCAGCAGAAAATAGATTTGTTGTTGTTGGGGCTTTTTGATGGGCTACTTTTCCTGTAAGGACAGATAAAAACACTTAGCCCGTTTCACCTAACTGCAATCTCATGCTGCTTTACATCAGTTTAAATCGATCTAAATTGGAGCTGCCATATTCATCCTGTCATCCCCACCTACATAACTGTGCCCCTTCCCTTGTGTCCTTGCTAACGCTCATGCAAATGGATGGTGAGCCACCCAGGGGGCTGACTTCAGCCAACCAACTATTCCTTTTTTTTTTTTTTTTTTTTTGTAAGGTTACTCCTTGCGAGATTGTCTCACTGAACTTCGCAGACACACAAGAAATTCAGTTCAGCCTAAACAGACCTGAAGAACTGAACGGGCACTTCATATTGCATCTGCAGTGCATAAAGACATGCACAACAGTACTTATTCCCTCTTAACTGAGATGGGAACATGCTAAATTAGTAAGTGCTAATTAACGAGGGGGTCATAATCCATTCTCTTCCTACCCAGTAAAACTTCACCTCAGACAGGCAGAAATACTTCGATTCTACTCTATTCCTTAGACAGCAACTTGTATTCAACAGTTTATATACAAGAAATAAATGCTATTGATTGTATTACTATCTGCCGTATCATAAACTGATTATGTATAGAGGTTCCCAATAAGCAGAAACATCACACTGTGAAGAGAAGGCAGAAGAGGAGATACAATGATTTCAAGTGACTATTCCTTCTCCCATGGGTTTAGGCCTTTACAGAACTACTCCCATTATTTTATTCTTCCAAGCATTTTACATCAAACATTAATACTCAGCTTTGTATACTGTACTTTCCAAACAGTGCATCTATTTTTCACCATTGATTAACTTAATCTCTTACCCCAAGAATACCTATTTTTTCACAATCATATTCTAAGGTTGCACTATTTCTCATAAGTATTTTTGGGTTTTCTCCTTTTGATACAGATAGGATGCAAAGTCATGCAGGCATGACTTATCTCCCGTACACAGCCCACAAGCATAAATAATGTAATTGAGTCTAAGTGCATGCTTTGTTCTTTTCTCAGGAAATAGATTGTTTCCTTACAACTTCAGTTACGAAATACAAAATGTATCATTAGGCTTTCACAGTCCTCAAGCTGAGGTCCATTAAATGTTTCTTATTGGAAGAAGCTACACTTCTATTTCACAATAAATTATTACAATTTTGGGTGTTATCATTGACATCAGTCATGCCCTTTTATGTTACTGAAGAGAGAAAAGCAAACCAAAACAATATTCTTTATTTACATTCATACGCTTTTAAGAGAAACAGTACTTACTAAAAATCTATCAGGGTTGTTTTAACTTAAATAGTATTTGCCACAATCAACACTTCACTGTTCTTTAGTTGTTCTATTTAAATGACCAGGTCTACCAAGTGACAATTATACCTCTCAGAGATACCATAAGCCTTAAAAAAATACTCAGAACAGCTTTTTCATTGCCATAAAATGTAAAAGCTACAACTACGATCAGTTTTAGCACACTGCATTTTACATGTTCAAATTATCCTTACCAGGCAGAGCTTGCAATCTAAACAGGCAAGACGAAGGAAATATCCTCGAACTTAAAAGGCACAAAAATATTGTGTAGGTAACACAGACGAATTTCAGTGGCAATTTGTCAAAGCTGCTCAGTTGCTTACATAGACTAGTGACAGAGTAAGAAAGTAAACAGGAGCTTCCAATTCCCCTAGCACACTCATAGTCCCCATGGCAAACTTTCCTAGATAGAAAACCATCCTCTTGTTCTTGAATAGCAAGACAACCTTTTCCATAATTCAATGCTGTTTCCTTTATCATCAAGTCCTATGAATTACAGTGACCTCCTCTACTCTATGTCACACTTGCCATGCAAGTCTTGCTTCAAATTACACAATTTTGAGAGAGATACATGTAGTGTTCTGTCCAGCAGTGTGGAATTTGTAGTACTGTGCAATTGCCTAAATCAAAGAAGAAATAAAGATCCATTTCTACTCAGATATTTCTTTATGCTGCCAACAGTCCTGCAGGACAATGGAGTGCTCTTATTTACTGAAATAAATTGTGACATGTTTTTACCATTACCAAAGGTCCTGTGCGCAATACAGTCTCAGGTTTTGGATATGGAATATATGAAAAATCAATCTCAGAATACTGTTATATAAAAAATACTTGGAAATCCAGTTCATTTATTGTTGTGATCTTCAGAATGTTTTGAAACATTGTCTTCAATGTCCTGATATCAAACTTCATCATAATTTTTATCTGTCTCACATGTCAAGAAAGACTGAAGAATGCACGTGAAAGTTTCATGACAATTCTGTACTGAAATACAGAATCAGCCAGTTTTTTCAGCCAGTTTTTTCAGTCATTTCAGCCAGTTTTTATCCGTTTGTCAAAGCTGCACAATGCAAACTTATTCTCTGTATTTATCCACTGCAACCCAGAAAAAGAGAACAGAACTTGCTGACTCTTCATTTCCTAGCCAGATTTTGCAACACTGTAAATTCCTGTTTGCCTACCATCCAATGACATTTTCTAATTTCATTACTTTAGAATATCTTTTCTTGCAATATGCAATGCACTTTTCAAAGTACACTTTCTGTATTTTCTCAGTTGCACATGATGGTTCAAATTTACAATTTGGAACCGCCTTTTTCTAGATTAAAAAAAAAAAACCAAAAAAAAACAAGAAAAAGGTTGGCCTACTCAGATTAAGCACAGATTACAACCTTTGTGGAGATGTTCGATTGGTTATTTCTTTTCTTTCATCAGCATTTTACAGTTCCGAGTCCATTCTCTCCCCACCAATGTTACAATCTTGCTATAAAATTGGTCACATTTTATGTCATAGTCTTTAAATTGGGCCTGTACTGCATGTGTTTTAAGCTTCCTATTTGTTCACAGATTTTTCCCTAGGTACATTTTAGGTGTACAAGTACCAAAAATCATTCACTTTTCTTCTTGCAGTGGAAATCAATTACGCTTTCAGACTAATTCCAGTATTTCCTTAGAGATTATCCCAAAGGAGGAAAAAAAATTACTCCTAAGAGCAAGATGACATAGTACCACAGTTTACAAATCACTTCCTCTAGAAAGGTCTAAATTCTCTGCTTAGACTGAGCATTCAAAGCGACAGAGAACCTTAATTTATGTAAAATGTAAAATCCATAATTCAAATTACTTGCCCCATAGAAACACAGCATAAATCCAAGTAATTCACTGTTTATAAAGCTTTTAAAAATCTTGAATTTAAAGGGAGTTTTATAAATATAAAGCAATTTTTTCAGTTTATCCAATCCAAACAAATTTATTTCAGCTGTGTATCAAGGTAGCCCTGTGAAACAGAAGAACAATATTTGTTGATTTTTAAAAGATTTAGAAGGTGTCTAAAGGTCTGTTTTATACAGAAAATCACACTAAGCCATTAGGGATTTTTTTTCTGGCTATATAATGTAGATATCTGAGATTTGGTGGCTACACAGGAAGATCTTTTATTCTGTACCCAACTACTGGAACTAATGACAGTACAGGAATATCACCAAAACACTTCTGATGTCTAAACCATAAAGTCGCTCTTATTTTTGGACTCACAGCTGCTTTTCTGAACAAATTGTGATGACAAATTCTGTTACTGCCAAAGTCAGCGTTCTCAAGCAGAATTAACAATGTTGCAGCCCTGACAGAACATACAATGACCATTCATTTTTATTTACACTGCATGACTTTTGTAGGGTACCACAAACAGAAAATTACACCTCTTTATAGCTAACGATTATGTGTCATTCCTGAGGTTTGCAGCTGAGGAATGCTTTGCTAAAGAAGTTACATCCATCCTATGGTAATTCACTTTTGTGAAGCCTTGACTCGCTTTGAACATGCCAGTATCTCTGCTGGAGCCACCTGTGTTAAGGTTAGTTTATCTTTGGGCCAGCTATCACACACTCACTGCACACATATTCGGACTTATTCAGTCACATTATCACATATCATGATACATTATCATATATCATGATAATGTAATTCAACAATGTGACTAAATTTTAAATCATAACATTTATATAAGAGGGACTTGGACCAAATTAAATGCTGGCTTAGGTGGTGGTATTGTAGTGTTCATACTGCACAGCGGTCTCAGAGATGCTGTGCACTGCTGAGGAGAGAGGCTTCATTTCTCTGTGAGTAACGAGAATAAGGTAAGCAAGAAATTAGCTGAAATACCCCCTTTATGTTTCCAGCAAAAAATAAAGCACCCCAGACAAAGCTATGCCATTAGTTTTTGTCTTGACAGAGTCACTGAACATCAGCCTTACTGAGATTTACAGCAACAGACCAAAGGCAAAGAACGTTTCTCTCAGAGGCCACGTCTATTTTTGATCTCAGAACAGTTCCCAAGGTTTATAAAAACCAAGTCTTCTTTATCTGAGAAGCTATTCTAATTGAGAATCCTGAAGCATTATGAGCTCATAGGTCTAGATACATACCACAGATTTCTTCTCACTCCCTAATGGGGCAAAAATCCTCAGGAAAAACAACGGGTGTACTGACAGGCCAGGATCTATGTCATGCTTTTACAGATCCTTAATCTGAACAGTCAGAAGATCAAGAATCCATGGCAGGATCCAGGGCAAGAAGTCAGCATAGACACAGGCAAATATTACTTCAGTTTGGCTCAATCCATCACTACCAAAAAAACCAAAGTCCCTTTTACTGCAAACAGTGAGACCTTCTATTATTGCTTAGTAGTGACCCTAATCTTCGTAACTTTCTGTAGCAAAAGTTTGTACAGGAAAAAAAAAAAAACAGCCAAAACCCCAAAACATTTTTAGCACTCTGCAGATAGTTTTTCCCACACTTAAGTCCATATCAAAACCCATACCAACTAAAGAATGTGCCCTCATTGGTATAATTGAGCAGAAAAGCAACAAATTCCTTTCATAAAAAGTCACTGTCTCTCAACTGTTCAATGGCTTATCCCTAGAAAAGCCTATGATATTGACATCAAGCTATTTTCCACCTGTTTGTTTATACACATTTACATACTGTAAGTATATCTTGAGTCCAATCCTACACTTGTTCATTCATGCAAAGTAACTGGCTTTATTTGGTTTCCTCACAAGTCAGGAAAAAAAAAAGATTTAGTCCCTTCCATACAAATCATAAAGGAAAAATATAATACAATTTACTTACCGAAGGATTTCTTTCCGAGTGAAGAACGTGCAATCCTGTTAAAAAATAAAATGTGTTACTGTACTATAGAAATATTGAAAACAACAGCAAAGACTTTTTTCTCAACATTTTAGAAGGAAACTCGGATCTGGAAGAAAAACATTAAAGATGTCATTTGTGTAGCATCTGCTTTTGACTCAGAAAGGAATATAAGCTATAGAATAACTGAAACATCCTAAGGACAGGGCTATCAGGAAAAAAATATTGTTAGTGTGAAACTTCAGAAGGAAAAAACCCAGCTTGCTGAAATACTTCTCCACTGTGGAATGACCAGACCAGAAACAAAATTAAATCAAAAAAGTGAGGTATAGGCCAAAACCATTCAATAAATGGATCTAGAAACCTATAAATAACAAATAGATGAAGAAAACTACCTTCTAACTTGGAATATTCCTCTAATAGAGGCAAGTGATTTAATAATAAAAGTTATGTACTTAGTTATTAGCTCTTTACTAACAATTACTTTGCACTGTGGTCAGTTTGGCAAAGGCTGCAAATTCCCATATGTTAGGAACAAAGATGAAAGGACAGCCCCTACTCCAAACAGCAGGTAAACTATTTGGCTTTCCCTGTGGTATCACAGAATTTGAAATAACTTGCTAGAATGGAAAGTAGAGCTGGCTGAACATGGAAAAAGAGCTTACAAGCATTCGCTTGCATTCCGAATGGCTCTGTTGTGGGACTGCATTTCCACGGGTTTAATTCACTCTTTAGGAACATCTGTATTTTGCTAGAAGAATTCTTACACTTCACAAAAGAACCATAATATGAGCAGTGAAAGACTTTGCACTTCATGTCATTCTACATCAGTCACAAAGTAAGTTATATTTTCAGGTGCTGTCAGGAACCATAATAATCAGTCTCATCCCATTAACAGAAATGTCCCCTAATCCCACTCACCTAATACATATTTGGGGGAAATTCAGCCCTGCATCCAAAACTAGGAACCCTGCTGGCCATGAGATACTGGACGGTCAGTTTAGAACATTGTTCAGGTCATAAATTCAGAGAATATGCATCTTCTTCTCTTAGAGCTAGTGGCTGATGAGGGTGTGTACATAGGGAACAACAACCAAACCACAAAATTCTTCCTAATTGTCCACCTCTCTCACAGGCCCATGTGATGTGGCAAGGCATTTGCCTAAGAATTCAGCTTTTAGTAGTTTTCCTCCTTTAATGTAAACATACTTCAAATAGACCATATTTTTAAATCAGCTAGTGGCAAGATAACATCATCAGACTTGGTAAGGCATACTTGAGAGTACGTACAACTGGTACGACTCCCCCAGTCCTACTCTTCAGTCAACTAGTGAAAAAGCATTTCTTTCCCAAGCTGAGAATCATTCTGGCTAAATGCCTGCTTCTTCCAAGGAGAGGAAAAGCAAATGATTGCAGGTACCTGAGGCAGTCAAACAGCTTGTCTCGGGTATCCAGGTATGCTCTCAGTCCTGCATGGTATCAATTATTGAGTTTGCTTGCCCTCCTCCATATAGAGCAGCAGGAGAAGTGGCTCTTCCTTTAGTATATTGTGTAGCAGAATAGTGTTACAAGGCACAATAGGAAGCACCTTGTGAGCTGCTGACACTGATGTCACATTGTCTGGAACTGCACAAAGTGAAATAGGAGCCAGATGGTTAAGTCTTCATGAATTCCAGCACATTCAACACTTACAGTCAAACTGTCACTTAAGGATGCTTCATTTACTACCGAAAGGAAGGTGCAATCTCACAAATAATTGTAATGCCCTCAGCAGCAATCATCCCGTAATTATACGGGCTTGAGAAAACAGCAGACACTGTTACTTAACTAGAAAGCTACAGGGAATTGATATGCAAATGGTGATAAAGATGAAAAAGAAAAGTTACCCTTTACCTTCCAGAAATCACACAAAAATGCCATTGGAAGACACATTAAGAAATCAAATCATAAACCTTTTTGGCTGAAGGTCCACATATTTATTTTTTTTTTAAATCTGAGTCATCTCATGTCTTTCACAACAAACACTATTATCTGTCTTTTCTACTTTAATAAAACAATTTTTTTACTAATATAATCTAAAAACCTTTATACCAAAAGTAGTTGCAAGTATCTGTCTGACCACCATTATTGACTGCAGCATTGCAATTATGCCTGCCAATTACATGGAACTGTGTGTCAGGGATGAGAGGTATCAAAAAAACAACCACCCTACAGTGTTTTCACAGACCACTTGCAGAGACCTTAAAGCTACTCAGGGTCAGAGTACCACAAACTAATTGTGACCTGGCCTATACTTTTGATCCACAGCAAGATCATACACACCACTTAAGAAATGCTTTACCATCAAGAAGCCTGTCTGGTCTCAAATGCCAAATGTAAAAGCCATGGCTCCGAGCTATCTCCGAAGGGGAAGCCCAGCCATCTTCTCAGCCAGCTTCTCTCAGCTTCCTATCTCTGCCTCTTCCCTTATACGGACTTCACGCCGATGAGTAGTGCAACTGTAGCAGAGAACTCTGAAAGAAGGAAACTAAGCTAGTAAAAATGGATTAGCTTCTAGCATGGATCATTTCCTTTTAGTGGTTTAGAACATAGCATCAGTAGTGCTGGTACAAGAGATGAAGCTAAAACAAGGATCTATTGATGGCAGGAAAGAGGTGCCGAACTGCCTTTTTGTTTATTCGAAAGCACAGCCCTAAGTTAGATGAAAGTCACGATGGAACAAGGGTCTAAATAACATAATTACATTTTACAGTTGATGGACAACCAGCAATTTAATCCCAATTTAATTAAAGACTTTTGGCCAAAGAAACACGGAGGTGAATCATGCAATTTTCTTCTGGCTACTTCATTCATACAGAAAATACACAGTGATGGACAATAAATGGTAAACTAAAATGTTAAATTAACTCCTTCATAAGGAAAGGTGAAGTGGGTCCTGGAAAACATTTGTCATTTATGCATATGATGACATTCATCTTCCCTCAAGCCAGAGATACCATGGAACACATTTTCTATTATGTGGACTGTATTTGAGTTTATTATGAACTTAAAAAGCAACCTGTCTATTCTGTCTGGACACTAAAGCCACTGGGAGTCCAGCTAGAAAAGCACAAACTAAAATACTGAACAAATAAATGTCACCAGAGTTTTTATAATTCTTATAAATTCAAGATTCCTGGCAAGAATTTATCCTGAGAATAAATGCTTTTATTTCTAATGTTATACAATGGCCTGAAAAACTCCTGCTACCAGGAGGCCCCTTGTGGGTTTTAGGTTATTTAGAATGGAGGCTTTGCCTTGAAAGGTCACCTACTCCAGCTCCTGAGAAAATACGTGCTCCTTTTCTAAGATCAACTGGCGCACTCGGTCAGTCCTTCTGCCCTTAATAATCAAGTTAATTAGAAGTCTGACATAGAGGATGACTACTGGGTTTTTTTGAGGTAAAATATGACTTCAACAAATCTGCGATTATCCACTTAACTTCCTTATGTTCAGCAAAGTGAATAAAATAATGCAAACAGAAAATTTTCCATTTATTTTAATGAGATCACTAGCTTGTGTAATAGGACTTGGTTCTCAAATTTGGCATTTAGGTAGCTTAACTGGTTCTTAAAATACTTTGCAGAGAAGAGTCAGACAGCTGCTGTGTTTAGGTTCCATGGGTGGCTTTTCTCTTGGCTGGTAGCATGACTTTCTGCAAGTCACTCAACATTGCTTGTAAAATGGGGTTAATAGTCTCTGCTCTTAAAATTTACTTTATAAAAGAGCAAAATGTACAGGCTGTTAGAGATCTCCTATGTCAAGTGAATGCAGGTTTAAGACAAAATGGGAACAGACTGAAATATGGTGGTTCTTTTCCACTAGTCTGTAAGACCTCACTGCAAACTCCTAGATCGGTTCTGCTTTATGTTTAGTTCTACAGTGATTTGAACAAAAAAAAACAGGAATAGAGATACCTGTGCTAAGAATGCTGATATTTAATTTTATGTAAAGTGTGTACACACAGCGTAACATGAGGTACAGATCCAGAATCTGACCACATGTGATTTGTTCTGTTGGATCTATTGCCAATATCAGAGTGTAGTATGCAGTTTATGAATGGCAGCAGAGTCCACTGAATGAAAGATTATCACTTACCATCTTTAGAGGCAAGTATCATTGTGCGTGGAGCACAGTTTTCAAATAAAACTAATTTCACATAGATAAGCAAAACACTTCTCTATAGAAAAGAAGAAAAACTGGAGAAGGGAACAATAGAATCAAAGAATAGCAATGCTTAAGTATGCAAAGCTACTGTGAAATAATATTTATTAAATCCATTAAATGCATATTTCTCCTCTAAGAAAATACATATGTAATTCTGCCTTTTATTTGCCTAGTTTCATAAGAGCAGGTTTATTCTGATCCTGCAACAGCTCCATTGGGATGTTTTATAAATAAGGAAAGGATATAAAAGAGTCTTAGCAGTAGACAATTACTCCAAATTAGAAAAAACATCTCAAACAAAAGCCAGCAAACCACAGATAAAGTAAACCAATGACTAACAGGAACGTTGACAATATCCTCAAGGCAAGACAGACTAGATCCATATAGCTATCTTACAGAGCAGCTTTTAAGAAATGAGAAGTACTGAAGGCTGCAGTATTTTAAATGATACTATTTCAGGCAAATTATTTCAGAGGTTTCATTTTTAAAATCACAAATTATGTTTTGTACCGTGCCAAAAGTACACAATGTGTCTAAGAGCATTAAATCAAAACACCATAAAAACATCATCCTATGAAGTAATCAAAAAGGTGCTGGATAGAAGCAAATGAACTTTCATCTAAGATCTATGATTATCTCTATTCTGGTAACATTCTACAAACGTAATACTTTTTTTCTAGTTGCCATACAACTAAGATTGGCAGACAGTTGTGCAAGACTGAGTCAGCAAGATATTTATGTCTTCACATCACTGTAAACATATAAAGAGTTACTGGAAGCCAATGAGACTAGCACCAGTCTTTGTTGCATAGCTGTGCAAGTACTTTAGTGAATCCAGATTTAAACACTAAAAAAATCCTGTCAGAGTTAGTTTCTGCATTAATAATAGCATTGGTATATGGACTTTTATCTTAAAAAATGCTGGTTGCATCAGAATGTCAATGGAGATTTTAACATCCAGCCTATCTTTGTTTGTAATCGTATATATTTTAGAACTACAGCCAGAGCAACTAAAACACACACACAGTTTATACATTTATACTGCAACATGGGAGTAAAACCAGACATTAGCAAGGACTGAGGAAGCGACTGTCAACAGATGTAATTTTGCTCAATCTATATATGCACCAAATGGTAACACGAAACCCGAAGTTGACTCAAGCATAAATTCACAAAAACCTTGTTCCATTATTATGCTACGTAAAATTTGCACATCAACAGCAATACTCTATCAAACTGAAAAGTACTTTTTACAGAAGATCTTGGAGAACCTGTGATGAATACACTTTTTGTATTCTTGCAAAGGGTTCATTTTAAGAGATCCTGATTAAGTCAAGCATAGCTTTTTAAATCAAAAAATAGCTTGATGACCTAGTTTCATTTTATAAATGGCATTTCTTGACAGATCATAACATAACTTGTTTCATCTGGTTTTGCATAATTCTCGTGAAATATAGTTGAATCCCACTTTGACTAGAATTTTAATAAAAGGAAAAGAGTTAGTTCTGTAATAGACAAATTCTTGTGTGAAAGCAGCAAGTCATTATTTCATATTACTATCTTTTATTGCAATATTGCCTCGAAGACAGCCAGGATAAACATCAGTTTGTTTTGAGGCAGCATTAAATAATGTAGAGTAAATAATCCCATTAATGAACAAATACAAAAAGAAATGGCTTGCATAAAAACTGTAACATCTGATATTTTATATTTTTTCCCTATATTCTCTAGTTTCTGTCTACTAAGAATAAATTAGAATCAAATTCATATCAAATTCAGACCACTTATTCGAGTAACCCCAGAAAAGACAATGAGATTGACTGAACAGTGGAGTAGTTCGTCCATACCGCAAGCACAGCTTCTGTGCATTTCCTACTTGATATAAGTGTTTGTCAGTGCAAAATGCAGTGCACTGAAGCCAATATACAGCTCTGATGTCGCTTTGTTGTATACCTTTATTTTCTGTTGCTCCAAGCATCTTCATACAGCATCGCTCAAAAAAACCCTAAAATTCCTGTTCATTTTCTTTTCTCATTACAAGACTTGACCTCCAAAATCTGTAGACAGCTCTTTTAAAAGCTTAATTTTAAAATGTTCTTTAATTGCAATGAAATACACCATTCTTGCTGATTAATTCTTACCTTTTCCCTAACCAGACCTTGGGTTAGATTTTTCATTTTATGTAACACCCGCCCAAAAAAAACCCCAAACCAAAACAAAAACACACACACACACAAAAAAACCCACCAGTCAACTACTCTAAGGGCAGAAGAAGCAGAAATCCCCAGTAGAATTCATCTTCTTACAAGGCTAACTTTTAAAGTGAGATGAATCTGCATGAGGAAACCAATGTTTGTGACAGCCTAATTTCCAAAGCATTTCACTAAGCTTGTGAAAATTTAAAGAGCTGCCAACTAGAACACTATCTTAATAACAGGTGATATGAGAAGGTGTTAGATTTGCAGCTTATCACTGTTTCTTTACATAAATTGCCTTTACCTGCTCTGAATGAAAAAAAAGCTACGAGAGGCTTAATATTATCAAGTTCTATTATGCTTTTTTTTTTTTTTTTTTTTTTTTTTTACAAACAGTTTCGAATGTCCACCTCTCCCCAAGATTTTTTAAACACTCCTCTACTAAAACATTGAGGTCACCTTGTGGGTGACCAGATTTACAATTATTTCCTTTAAATGTATAGGTGATTTACAATTATTTCCTTTAAATGTATAGGTTCTGCTAAAAAGTGATTCTTTAATATGACAGTTTATATGCAAAAAAAAAAAAGTTTAAACATAAGCATTTCAGAAAGTTTTAGACAAATAAAATAAGGTTATTTTATTTCATTAGTATGATAATAATCATCTGAGATTTGTGTGTGCTAGCTCTTCAAGCAGGTGATTTTTCTGCAGCTTAATCTTTACTCCAGAAAACTAAAGCCCCTTACATATGGTTTTACCATAATTTAAGCACATTAACTTCTGACTTTTCCATCTCCCTTTTACCTATCAGAAGTGTCTCCCATGGAACAAGCACTTAGAAAAAACAAAAATGCATTAAGAAAAAGATTTTACTACTAAAGCAACATTCAGGTGCTGTAAGCTCAGAGCAATTTGTATGCTTTCCAGCACACATTTCCACAAAAATGGTGGAAGTTACAACCAGGTAATACAATGGCCAGAAATATATTCAGATAAAGAAATAAGTCTAACCATGACAGGAGTGCGATTTTGAACAGTCTTCTAATAGGAACTGTTGGGGAATTAAAAAAAAAATGTCTATTTTACAAAAAGGATTAAGTTGATGCTTTTGCTATACTGATACTATGGACTCTGTAGTCCTCAGTATTATTGTACGGAGTACAGTACCAACTCATAGACATACAAATTCCCAAGAAGTTGCCTAGTTGTCATTTGGAGAAAAAAAAGGGGATTAATCAATGATCCATTTTCAAAGCAATTTGTATGTAGATGCCTGGCTGTACATTGGGGTACAGATGTGCATAAGAGACTCTTGCAAAGGGGACCGAGCTACACAGTGTTTTACTTTGGTCCAGCGTTCAGAGGACCTGCCAACCCAACTGCCGTCTCGAGAAATGAAAAACCTGCATTTTAAAAATTTTGGAACCATTACCCCATTCTTCCCTTTTCTGTCCTGAAGGAATTCCACAAATGAGAAAAAGGCAGATAAGATGGCAAACTCCAAGTCAAACGGCTCCGTTTGTATTACAGCAACTGCATACTCCCCCGGAATGCAGTGGAGAGACAAGAGCTCTCTGTGTGAATGGTACAGCAGTAAGTCCAGGATTTCTAAGCTTAAAAGATCCAAGAGGTAAGCAATAACTAATAGATCAGAGGCAAATCACCAGTAAAATAAGGACTTTATCCAATTGTTCTCAGCATAAGGATATTCCTTCCTGACAAATTCTGGAGGTTAGTTGTCCTGGAACTTGCTATTTTATTGTACTTACATACATAATAACTGCTATTACGAGGTAAAAATTATCTAGCATTATACTAATGAACTACAAGTCTGCCTGTAACAGAGAAATCCCATAGGCTGCCTCAATCCACTGGGCCTAACTACTGCCAGGCTTTGAGATCAATTACCCAGCATTATGCAAGGCAGGGGCTGCAAAAGCCATTAGAGAAAGGCAATTTCTACATGAAGAGAAGTGAATTAGGGATGACATTTCAGCTCTTGCATTTGCCAGTTTATGTCAAGAAGATAACATTAATTACATTTGGATTTTGTTTTGTTGCATTGCAGTTGGGCTCTGTTCTGTGTTCACCTTTATTGTTAGTAGGAAGACAGACATCAGTCTGTTACAGATCTTTGATTTCTCTCTTTCTCTTTCAGCAGGGATGTAAAAGAGCCTTTCTGGATCTTTGACTACTAAGTTTAAGACCACTAACTTAGACTAATATGTTACAGTGACAGACAGCTGGTGAGGGTGAGATGTGTGACAAAGTAGAAATCAAAGAAGCTCCGTTTTCACATTTACAGACTCATAGAATCGTTTAGGTTGCAAAAGACCTTCAAGATCATCAAGTCTACAATGACAAGAAAAAGGCTAGGAATTTAATAAGAGCATTTAATATATGCCTTATTTTCAGCATGGGATAACATTTTAAAGCATTTTTGCATCCCTATCCTTAGCCTGATTATCTGTGGCTAAATATCTACATCTGTGAAAAGTCCACATTAGCAGTAACTCCAGAGAAAATCAATATTTAAAATCATGGTTTCTACTTCAAGAGCTTGAGTCAAAGACACTGAAGGTAAAAAGAAAGTAATTTACTTTTGCATGCACTGGATCTGCCCCTTGGTTATCCCGAGATAAACTAAATGCTGATTTTCTGCACACTTATCCTATGTTTATCGCTTCATGTAAGAGAATAGAGTAATGCAGCCAACCCTGTCTGCATCTCATAATAAGTAGTTCCTTCTTCAGCACACTTCTATGCAATATATTGCCTCACTGTATTTTCAGAAACTTGTTCAAGATGCCCACTGGGCAGATAGGTTGCCGCAATCCATTTCAGCAAGATTTGCAGTGTGCTGAAACATGGGTGAAAACTGGGAATTATTATTTTATTACTCTATTAAAAATTCAGTTGATGCAATGTGAAGTAAATAAAGAAGTACCAATAAGCCACCCCTGGACATAGAACGCATACTACTTCTGTTAAGGTAAGAAACTACCATCCAGGAGTGGATGCAAGTGTAAGGATACCTGTTCTGGAATTACAGTGAGCGTATTTCTATGACTTATCCTTTGGAGAAGTTAAATTAGACAAGACTATTATTTTTTCCTCTCCCCTCTATTGACAGCAAAGGCATCAGGGAGAGAAAAAACAGGTTACTGCTACACTTTCTTCTTTACAAAACACTCAGTAGGAAGATTCTGCTAAGAACTCCCATTGTGAAGCTAGTCACAGTCTTTATCCTGCTTGCTAGTCCATGCGTTCAGGATTTAACTCCTTTCCTTGTATACAGAGAAGGGAATTAAACGGACTGTCTTCGACAACCCATCCTTACAATACTATTACAATTGCTGGGAAGGAACAGTATGATATATGCATGCTGGCTACAAATGAAGTTTTTGTTTATATTTGGAAAAAACACTACCCCAAACAAACAAAAAACCCAACACAAACATATTAAGATTATGCCTTTCTTTCCCCTAATGCAAACTAAGATGTCTTACCTGGTAGGCATCTAGCTGTTCATCAGTAAATATCGTTTGCTTATTACCCATCTTAAATGAGGAATTCTTCCTCTATGCAAATGCATCCCATTAGAAGTAGCTGGATTCCTCCGTATTGTAGGCATTTAGAGCACATATACTCCGTGGAAGTGCTGAAAAAATCCCAAAGCCTGCATTGAACTGGTTTCGACTGTACCTGTCCAATGAGGAAGGATGCGGTATTGAGAAATCTTTGCAAAGGTTTCACTTGAGTGTGCCGGGAAGGAAAGCGTTAAAATCACAGACAGGTGTCGCCCAGAAACAGTGATGCCATTCTCCTCCTTTTTCAGATGCTTTTTCTAAGAGGCATACAGAGCTTTTACAACGTAAAACCCCGAGTGGGCAGCGCAAGAAGTCAGCCCCCTGTCGCCTCGGTGCCTCACTCGCTCGCTCGCTCACTCTGCGACTTCAGGGCGCTTCTGCTCGGCACCTTCATGGTTTAGAGCAGCTTTGCGTCACCCGATGGCGCTCGGTAGCGCAGTCGTATTACACACACACAGCAAATCTAGGAACTAGAAAAATGGATTGGCAGAGTAAACGTTTCTGTAGCTGGTCTTCACACAGATAAAAGCACATCCTAGTCGGTGCTGGGATCTGACCCGTAGCGTGTTGCCGACGTTAGATACAGCTGGATGGATGCGCAAAGTGTCCAGAGCGTCCCCACAACATCACCAGGTGCCGCAGGGGCCCCCCAGTGAATGCTTATGCCTACACTGTGGCTAGAACCAGCCCTGGCCAGCAAGGATGTGAGTTCACTGCCAGAGGTGCCGAACTCCCAGGTATACCAGTGAATGCAAGTATTCCTTCTCACATTAAATATATATAAAAAAAAAAAATCAGTAAGATTAAAGTAGTTTAAACAGACGTTAATCTGACTACTTCAGCTCAAGCAAGCACAGCTGGAAAGAAAAAAAATGTTACCACAGCCCAAAGCAAAGGTAGAAAGTACCACTAGAGGGCTCACGGTGTATTTTAAAGTAATACAACCCTATTTCCAGGAAAATTAAAAAACTAAAACAAATGAAAGAGCACGTAAGAGACACAGGCAGACAAAACAAATGAACTAAAGCAAAAGTATATTATCTAACATCTGCGGAAGGTTAAGCTCTTATAACAACCGTAGGAAGAAGGCTGAGTGAGAAAGGAGGGAATCGGGGAGGAAAGACCTGTTATGTTACCTTAGACTGCTCACTTCCCATTTGTGCACACAGGAACAGGAAAGAGTTTATAAGTAATTAATAAAACTCCTACTTTCTTTATCTACAGCTCTTCCAATGGTCATTGTTTCCTCAGCAAGTTAGCATGTTTAATAAAAAAAACCTGGAGAATGATCTGCTTTTCCTCAGCTTCTAATGATCCTGACCTGATAACAGCATTGATGTTGGATATGTAGTAAAAATATTCTATGAAGTGCTGAACCACAGACTGTTCTAAGAGACAACTTATTTAGATTCTAATATTTGGAAATGCAGATTTGAGTAACTGCAAACTAGCACTGTCCTGAGCTACAAAAACACAAGGTATTACCATACATACAAAAGAAATGGGTAGGGATGAGAATGTATTCAACAAGGCTTATTAGCGATAAGCAAACATCAGAATTTTGACAGTGAAAGGAATTAATTCTACCAATAGAATATATCACAGCACAGTTTCAAAATAAGAAGGAAGAAGCTACGGTAGTAAGCACAATACAAACTCTGAATGCCCTACCATCTGATCCAGAGTGCAGCAAGCATCTATTCAAATATCAGAGAGTTGAATCGTCTGTTTGTTACACAACCAAACTGACCTCTGTTTTTCTAGCCACTAGTGCTGTGGGTTTTTCTCTTTTCCCCAGGGTACAGTGGCATTGTATTCCTGTTATGTGCAGAAAGATTCTCCACAAGCAAGTCAGAACGTAAAGAAGAAAAAAATCCCAAACCTGCAAAAGACAGTATTTCTATCTATTAAAAGTGCTCTGTTAACACACTTTTTTGAATCAGAAAACAGCAATACATAAGAGCCCCTTGAGATTAAGAACTTTCACAGTTCTGAAAGTTCTTACACATCCTCAACTCTCCATGATCTTTATCATTGGCTTTAGTGCTTATGCATATAATTAAGCATGTTTCATGTTATGATCCAGTGCTACTGAAATGCAAGAGCTAGCAGCTCTTCTCACTCAGACCAGACCAGTACACAGCCAAGTGATTTGCATGAAATAGCACTCCTTTCACAGCCACCTAATTCCAATTGCCTGTATGTGCAAATCAGATTAAATATAAATGGCCAAATTATCTCTAATGTCATTACACAGAAGTGATTTGACACCAGGGGTGGATTGGGCTCCATATCTTTTAGTCGTGTGATTCCATATACTTAATAGTATTCTTCCAGTGAAAAGACTGACACCTCACTTCTTCATTTTTCACCTGCTTTTATATTGCTGGCTGTCTGGTCCCACTGTATCCTAGATGACTCACATATCAGCTAGTCTCTATCTTTAGAATAAAAATAATAATAATAAAAGGGAGAAGGTCAAGTGGAAAGCACCAACTAGATAAGACTTGTGGTTATGAAGCTGGCCAGAGGTAGAGTTCCTGCGGTTCACACATTCCTTTTTATGCCTTTGAGCCTGGCTTTCCACTCTGCCCCCTCCACTTTTCTCTTGCATATTAGAAATGCTTTGGTTTCATGCTAATGTAGAGAAATTCTGCAGGAAAACTGGTGTGGCTAAAAGAGTTGACTGCTTTAAAAGAAAGACTCAGCTTACCCAGGGAACAGCACCCACTAAGTGTATGGACAGAAAAGAAACTGTTTCTTCAATGCTTCTTTCCAGACTCTGAAGAGTACTTTTGATTAGGAAATAAAATTAAAATTAACAGATTTATAAAAAGAGGGTTCAAACACTGATTGTTGAGGGTTCCACTATACTAGCGAGTTCTTCTCAAGCATGCTATACTGGTACCTATATTTCACTGCATAATTATCTTGCTGTACTAACTGGGTAAAATTGAGAGATGGTATAACGCACAAACTCTTTTTTGCTCCTCCTATCTGTTTGTATGTAGCAAAGATCAGATAATTTTCCAGTTTGATAAATACTAGCAGATAGAAATGAAAAAGAGCAAAGATAAAAGATAAAGTTTAATTTGCCAGTTGACTGTTAAGCAATAATTACTCCCAGCGCAAGTTACTGCAACAAATCAATACTTTTTCTATGTACACAGCAAGATCTGACCTTAGTGTTATCAGTACCAGCCTTTCATCACACTTTACTGTATTTCAATTCCTCTAAAATGCTTGCCAAAGTAAGTGATTTTAAGCTATTTAGCAACACATAGCATACATCTTGCCATCAGCTGCAAATAAAGTTTACTAAGTAGTATAAGTATGTATACAACAGTCTTGCCATTACACTGGCCAGTATACCAGAGAACACAGTTAAGTAGCAACCCTTCATCTCCTTTAAAAGTTTAATCCATAGAGCAGAAAATATACTATCAAGCATGTACACCAGATTTAATATTTTATAGCAAGATGGCAGTCAGCTGCAACAGCTTAACACCCCACCTAAGGCTGCAATCTGACCCCAGCTGCAGGGACATACTCCCACAGCCAGAGCTCAGGGAGCGGGACAAATGATGCACAAATGAGCACTCCCCATCACCTCCAGTGCAAAGTCTCCTGCCTTGAATTGTCGCTACCCACAGCTGCTACAGCAGATGACTTTGCTCTGACTTATTAGTAGAGGTGTAAGTTTAATAACCTCCAACAGACAGGTCATACTACCTTAAATTGCCTCTGTAAATTATGCAGTGAGAATTTGACTGTGGTTTAAGTATGAAGGCTCTTATTCCTCAAAGGAAGATCAAGATACTATGAACAGAGATCGCTTTACCTGTTAACGAGACATCCAGACAGAGTTTTAACAATCAAGTTGCGTATCTACTGCCTTCACTGCTCAAGTTGGTTTGCTACAACTTTTTTTTTTTTTTTTTGAGTTTTCATATATAGACATAATCAAAAGTTACCCTTTTAACTGGGGAAAAAAAACCTGCAAGATTTCATGCCCATTACGCCAAATATTCCAACAATTTCTCTCCCACACAGACGTTCCCTTGCAGATTAGCTCTTCATAAAGCTGCACTCTGTTAGCAGAAAGAACAGTTTTGATCAAGAAGGGCTGCCTTTACATTTATTCTGTTGCTACTTTCTATGAGTTAAGTTAGGGCCCCCTTCTGCTGCACGTGTAAGTAACCATGATCACTACTTGCAATGACTACAAAGGAAAAGTTCTACCCTCCACTCATGCTGTTGAAATTTACCCTGAGTCTTTGGGCCTTGTTTTGTTTCCTTGAACCCTATTCACAATTCTGTTTGCTCACAGGTAAATGAGGAATCATAATGTTCACCTACAATAGGTTCTATGGAGATGAAATACTTAAAAATGCTTGTGAGTCCCTTAAATGAAAAATGCTACAGAGCTACAAAACATTACCGTTATAATACGCTTCACTAACTGTCACAACTTGCCTCTGATTTAATAGTTATTGCAAACTATAAATAAAAAATGAGCTGTAAATACACAGTTACAAAATACAAATCCTACAATAAGTGAAAATGATGGTTTGATGCTACTGCAGTAGATAGAAAAGTAGCTTTTCCAACACGACCGGTAGGATGCTTACACCCACTAAATTTGCCTGGAAGTGCTAGCCTGTACGAGAGCGCTTTGTGGGACTGAGCACTGCCTTATGAATGAATAAACAGAACCTGAAAAAGATGCAAAACTCAAAACGATAAAAGATGTTGACTATCTGACTAAGTGCACTCATTGTGATGAGCGAGAACATTCTGTAGAGAGTTTTTAATGGTAGAAAAACAAACAGAAAGGAAAACCTTGTGCCAAATTTGTTGGTTTTATGATTTTATCTATCTAGCTTAATAAAATACACTCTCTCAGAAGATGGAGGTTTCTGACTGCATTTCATTAAGCCTAATTTATCCATAATAAATCAAGTAAAAATTACTTTTTTTTTTTTTTTAGAAGATGCCTTACACAAGACAATGCTTTGCCTCAGGGACAAAATAATAATAAGAAAACTAATGGTTTCTTAAGCAGACTACATTTAATATAATGAATTTCCTCACAGGGACTCTCAATACAGTGATTACTAGGAGAAAGAAACAACTGCTATCTCTATATAGGGGCCGTTTTTCTAAGCAAAATAACTACTGATTATTTAATTAGTGTTGTTTACCCCTTCTCAGAACAGATGCAAACCAGCCACTGCTAATGGCTTATTACTGTAGTATTATTACGGTAGCACCTATAAGACACAGACCAGAAACCTTTTCCAATAGCTGTTGAAAATATATGCAAAAATGAATTTCTCCCCAATTTCTCCCCCCCCGCCCCCCCCCAATTTACAGTCAGAGTGTAAACGCAGAAAGTAATATACTGGTTAGTGTAGTATAGCACATAATCAACTTAACATTTATGAGGTCCTTTGGTAAGCATCATGGCAAAAGAAACAACAAATATAAAGAAAGGAGTAGAACAGATGTGTACATCTTATGGGAAGCAGCACAGTAAAACCATTAAAAACTCTGCTAGTATGTCCTAGAAACATCACAAGTCAACCTCAGATGGGAGCTAGCCTCAATTTACAAAAGGAGAGGAAAAAAAGCAGTGAACAGGACACGCAAGCTGTGGAAAGTAAAGACGGCACAACAAAAGAGCCAATATGTGCCAAGTATGGTCAAGCTTGGAAGTAAAAAAAAAAATTATTTTACAGAAATATTTAGAACAGATATCTGCAGGACCAACTTGGATTTTAAAGACTAAAATGAAAAAACAGCAGTAGTTACCAGAAGAAAATCAGTATCAACAGAATTCTGCACACTTGCCATTACAGACAACACCGGAGAGATTATTCTTAATTCAAAGCATTATCAAAAACAAAATAAAACATATGCACAGTAAGCTGTTTCAAAAATTTTGCATACCTTCTGCTGCCCTCTCAAGGGGTGTGTGGGGTAAATGACACCCAGAAAACAGGGGCAACTAATGCTGTGTAATTCTGAGGATTTCTACTCACACTTTCAAGACAAGAGCAAACTGAACACACAGTCTCAGTCCCGCGTTTCCAAGCACATACAAGACAGAAGTAAACGGAAGGGCTGCAGGTATTTGACCACCAAAAACTGGCACCAAATTATACTGAGATAGAACCCAAATCTTGATGTTGCAAAAAAAACCCTTAAGAAACCAAAGGCAGTTTTGTTATCTTTTAAATTCTCTTTTAATTTTTCAAGCTATATTAGACTCATATTTTATATCATTCTTCAACCACTGCGTTTAGAAATTCAGTCTTGATTTTAAATCAAAGCTGAGAGTCCCATTGATAACTATTTTTTTTTTTAATTGACAACAAAATAGGACAAAAATTGACTGACAGGAAGCAACGGCAGCAGAGCCCACCACATCACCAAACAGAGTTTCTGCATCACTGTGTGCCAAAGCACATCAAACAGGAGGTGGATGTACCATCACCCATTTCACAGGTAGGTAAATCTTTTTTTAAAACCTCAAGATGAAAGGGTTACTCCCAGAGGCCTGAGCTCCAACCGCTGGAGTCCTGGCTTCCTCTCAGAAACACCCCGGAGCCGCCTTACCACCCTTTCAGCACAGAGAATATAAGCGTTTCTTCACCGCTTTCGGTGGGGCTTTTTTTTTTTTAAGATAGCTGTCTCAATTCTTATTTATGGTAACCGCTGCGTGCTGTCTGCCTTGCTGCCCGCGGTACCTCAGAAAAAGGCGGGAACGTTCCCTGCGGGGGGGGAGGCTCGGCCGGCGTCTCCTGAGGCGTCTCCTCAGG
>NW_009648717.1:1649707-1671588 GCF_000708025.1 Charadrius vociferus | reverse complement strand
CATCCCTCAGGGAGCGGGGCCGGCGGGGAGGTCGCGCCGTAGAGGTCGGCGGCTGGGCCGCGGAGGGGATCGGCAGGCACCGGCAGACTTCGCGGAGTTGGGGGGGGAAGGAAGACAGAGTTACCGGGTTCTGTCCGGTTGGTCTCTGGCCCGCCGCCTGCCTTTTGGGGTTGTCCTGAACGGTTGTGAAACGCAGCCGTTATTCCCGGGGCCGTCACGGAGACGCTGCTGGTTTTCGCCTTGAGTAAATGAAATGTGATTAAGCGCCTCTCAGTAATGGCCTGTTGGAGGGTAAGTCATCGGGGAAGCCTCACTTCGCGTATCTGCTCCAACACGGAAGAACTGTCAAGAGCTGCTCGCGACACGTGACTTTAAGGCCAGAATGGACCAATTTTGTTCAGCCCGATCCTCTGCGAGCGTTACAGATGTCGAACTGCAGTATAACGTGCCAGGCCCGTGTTTTCTAGCAAGACAGACTGTTGCCTTTCCAGGGCTGCGCTGGAATGTGAATCCCGACTCTGCAGGCGGAACTGTGCCATGAGGGCACTTACACTGGTGTAGTCAAATTCACCTCTTCATTTCATCGCTCCAGCTGCTGCCTCCAATGTATGGCTTGCTGTGGTAAACATTGCTTGTCCGTTGCAATGACCTTGTGCATCTCATGTTCAGTTACAAGAAAAAATAAATTCGAACTTAAATTACTTCTCCCACAGCATTCATGGCAACATACATGGGAATTAGATTGTTGCTAGTCGTGTCTCTTAGTGCCAACATAGTCTGTCCCTTTTGCCACACAGCTACATTTAAGCACACATGTCAGTAAAGATTGTAGATAACAAATACAAACAGATTGGACAGAAGAGAAATATTAATTGTTACGTACGTTCCTACCTAGCTTGACGGTTGCATACAGACTGCATACGTGAGTATGGCAGAACTGAAGTACTGTACGTCTGTTTGCACTTGGATGTCATCCGACTCTTAAGTCACAGAGGCGTGAAAAATCCCAGAGAGCAGGATAAGATGGGGAGGCTATAATTTTTCTGCAGTTAAGTTATTGGTATTGATACAATTGGGGATTTTGTCTGTGGTGCTCAGCTAGGCGAGAGCTCAAGCCGAGATATCATCCCAGTTCTAAAGCTTAATGCCAGTTTGGAATATTTGGATGTTAGAAAGTGTAATTCTTTGACTATGCTGTGTAGACTTGTTGCTATGGTGAATCTTGTCTTTAATGTGCATTTCAATTATGCTTTTTAAAAACTGGCAGGCACGCAGAAGGCAATCGTACAAAACCCACGGGTGTAAAAGGTGGAAGAACAAAGTTCACTACAGTTTAAATGGAAGAAGTGACACTAATGCAAAGTAGTTTTGGAAACATTACCTAAAATGTGTAAAGATACTGTCCACCCAACCTTTAGTGAAAGTGTTTGATTTTTCACTTTGCTTTCCATGAATCTTTATCCTTAGCCTATCATCTATTTAGTTAGAGTTACTGCAACCTTATTTCAAATGTGTAGTACGTAAGGACTCAGGTTATTGTGCAGTAACTTCCCCTCACCCCCAGGCACACCAGGAGAGTATGGCGCCCTGCAAGGCGCAGCTGTCCTGCCTTTACCTTGTGCTAAGAATACCCACACGAGGTGTCACTGCACAGAATGTGAGACAGCAACTTGGCAAAGCGTTAGGTACTCTTGTTTCATTTGGGTTTTTATCATAGTTCGAGATAGGAAATTTAAAGCAATATGATTTTAAAATGCAGATTTGCTGAAATACTGTTAACTTTTTCAAACCCCACTCGTGTAGTAAAATAGCATCTTTTTGTTTTATATTTTTGCAGGTTTCTCGATTGCTAGGTGCTTTCAAAAATCAAAAACAGGTGACCAGAAGTTTTAGTAGTGCTGTGAGTATAATAGTACCATTTTTTTTCTTTTAAGAAGTTTCTCAAGAAAGGGGTTCAGAAATTTATAAGATTGCTGTTGTTATTTTTACTTTCTCAAAAAGTAAGGCCTAAGTAAGTGAACTTATGGTCTTAATGGTATGCTGAATTTATACTGGTTAATTACTGTCTTTGGCAAATGCATATTAAAGCCTAAGTGATAATACAAAAGGGTCTAGCAAAAGAGAGAAGTGGCATGAAAACTTTTCACAAAATATGGCCATAAGCCAGTCTTCTGACACTTATCTGGAAATGGGCAAATACTGGGCAAAGTAGAGAGATTGTTGAGAAGCTTCTCATTTTCTTCATTTTGCAGGCTTTCCTCTAAGCACTAGATTTACTTTACTGCTGCTTTTAGAATACCTTGCATCTAAAGTTCTGCCTTTTCAAGGCCTTCTTTAAAGTATTTAAGACACTAATTGTGTCTCAAGTATTTTAGGCACTGATTTCCTTGTAGGATGTTTTACCTTTATGTGTATGTGTTTCAAGTGCCATGGGGCCTTTTTCTTTTTTTTTCAGTGAAGGCGGCCTTGAAAACTGCTCAGGCAGAAGCAGGGCTCAGCACCACTGCATGCACCCTTAAGCAGGACTTAATTCCAAAGAGGAACTGTGGCTTTTAATTAGAAGTTTTGTAGAACAGCAGGTAGAACAGCTAGAAAAGAAAGTGAAGGGTCACTCAGTATAAAAAGTTTTAGAAGGTGAGGCACCTCTGATCCCGTTTATACCACATTACTGTTTTAGATGAAATGTTCTCTGGCTCAGGTGGAGTCCTGCTGTGCTGTGAAGCAACAACGTAAGACAGCACAAAACTAATTTTGAGGCATTCCACCACTTATGTGCTTGCTCAACAGCTGTATTCTTTTATCTGAAGCTCTTCTGCTTTTGTTGTGCACAGCAAATTTCTTCGGCTCAAATTAGTTAAAAAAACAGTCAATAGATATTGAAATTCTGACCATTTTGTGTGGAGAATGATGGAAACATATCTTGTGAGTTGATTCTAATTGGGGTTTTGCAAATAATGCTGTATCTGAGTTGCCTTTTTTGTAGGTAACAATGAGCCCTTACAGAACCAGTGGAAATCTTTAAATAAAACAAAAAGAGCTGTTGTATGTATGATTAGAAGAGTGGTAATAATTTTATTTTTTTTAAAATCAAAGCAGAGTACTTTCTTTCCCTGTTATGCAGTGAGTCTGGGCACCAATTTATTTCATTGGTTTGATGATGATAAAAGGAACAAGACTGAGAACATTATGGAAGGAAAATAACTTGGTATTGTTAAAAATGGGTCTGAGAATTTTAGGAAGGCACTTGAGAAGTTTAGATATGCATGAGATATTTTTTTTTTTCTAAGGTAAATGTAGCTTTTCATAAATTTAATCTTTTCTAGCCCATCTCAGTATTATGCAGCATGTTGATAATACTGGAGACCTATTAGGGTTACAGAGCCATAACTCGGTAGTATTATCTCCTCTCCAAATTTCAAGAAGAAAGCATGGTGAGATCATTCATTTCAAAGAGTACTGAGCAGGAACCTTTCAGGTTAAACCTCTGTGTTTTGAAACATGGCTATATAGTAGGCAGATTTTTAAAACATCCTCTCAAAAACATTTGCCCGCTCCCTTTAAAAGCAAGCTAGTCATTCTCGCTTCTGTCCAATACTGCTGTTCTTCATAGTAGTTTTGGTAGCTGAAACTTTCTTTTCTTTGCTAGTAGTTACTGGTTCCTACAACACATTAAGATATTTTCTACGTAGAAAACAAACATTCATTTGTTGTACTAATGATATTTCTTTACCTAGGTACAAACAGTAACTTTAATCCCAGGAGATGGCATAGGACCTGAGATTTCTGCGGCTGTTATGAAGATCTTTGATGCTGCCAAAGTAAGTCGTATTTGCCTTGCTGTAAGCATCGAAAGTTTAACTACAGGTATTAGCTAGATGTATTAAAAATGTTTCCTCTTTAGCTTCCAAAGGATGAAGTCACGTGTAAGCTATTAAAACTCCTTGACAATAGAAAGAGTCTGAAGCTTCAGCTAAGAAAAGATAGGTTTGTGATACCAAGGCAGGGCGTGAAACTGTTAGCTGCCAGAGGAGTAGAGAGTTGAGAGCAAATGGTGTGTCTAATTTTTGGAAATACGAGCTCAATACATCATGTGAAATCATCTTGTTGATGTAGCAATCCTGAGCAACTGATACAGGATGTTCTTTCATTCATCGTGACTTCCAGTGCAGATGAAATTGTGTGTGAAAGGACTGGCTTATTCTTAGAAATCAAACTGCAATTACTCTGCTGCACTGCCAAAAACGTTCACTTAAGTGATATGAAAACTAAGTATATCCAAGAATTGCTTTACCACCTATCTGAGGAACATCACCAGAATTTGTCTGGTTTCTTTGAAAGGAAACACAGCTCTTCAGGAGAGATGCCTGTTAAATTGTTCCACATTAGTAACAGCACCAAGGCATCTTCCCTTTCTAGTACAACTATCTGACAGATTTGGAAAAAGTTAAGTTCTCTTTAATTATACATGAAAACCCTAAATATTTTTGGTTGTTTCTGGGGAGTCAAGCAGGAGGTGTGGAAGAGGAAAGCCTAAGTTTATGTGTAAGTGCATGTTTGCATTACTTAATCAGATTTGTTTGTTTTAAAGGGGATTCTCTAGTATGTTATGCTTAGATTGGTTCCGTTTGCTTCTGAAAGCGCTTGTATCTATTCCTTTATGGTCCTTCCTGATGAAATGAATGGGTGGCAGCCTGTCTGCACTTAGAAGATTCCTGTGGTGAATGCAAATTCAGAAAGTATTGTGAAACACTTGCAGATTTTCAGTTAGATAACAGATACGTATCTATGTTATGTACTGTCTTCTAGGCAGTACGGCTGATGAGTTCTCAGTGAATTCAGTTTTCAAATGTCTCATCTCTTGCATACAAGAAACTCAACAGCTCTAAAAGCTTGAAAGAAGTAGCGTATATATTGCAGTTCTAATGATTTCTGTGTATATGGTGCCTAGGGAGGCATCTTGCGGTATTCAAGTTTATGATCATATGTTGCTCATACTATTTTATTTTCACTTACTTAATTACATTTTAAAAATGATTTATTTTTGAGTTCAAACATCTCATGCTTACCCTCACTCACCGGAGAAAAATTGTTTAGGAAGGCCTGGACAAAATTCCTTATGCACCTTTTTGTGAACGGGAAGTTAAAGCTTGAAGCAAAAGCCATGATGTTTAAGTTAACATAGAGTAAATGTCTTTAGGCTCCTATTCAGTGGGAAGAGAGGAATGTTACAGCTATCCAAGGACCAGGAGGGAAGTGGATGATACCTCCAGATGCCAAAGAATCCATGGATAAAAACAAAATGGGATTAAAAGGTACTTTAGGGATTAATATAAAAATATTAAATACTGTTGTTTTTACCGTGAGTTTGGTTTGAAGACAAAGTCCTTCATCTGCAGCACAATAAAATGGCTAATTATAGGGGACAGTCTGTCAGGTAGTTGTCTGTAATCTTTAAACAGTCCTTCTTTTCAAAGCCATAACTTTGATAGGTCTTCTAGGAAATAGGTTAAAGGCAGGTATTATTACATACCAACCTTTGGACTCTACGCAGAATGCAGTTCTAATGCAGTTGAAATACAGTAGTATGTGATAACTATATTCCTAATGAATAGTATCTTTTAATGTTTTCAGTGAAAACCTTTTGTAAAAACTCCTTATCCATTTAGGGGTTGCAATTTGGCCTTTAAACAGCTGGTTAATATCACTCTGTAGTACTCTTGATAGCACAGAGATTTCCTGTGGCATTTTAGCCTAAGGGTTAAATCTGGAAGAAATTTGGAGATCCTCTGTAAGAGTACCACTTCACTGAGAGTTTCAACTCTTAAAACTCATGGAGGGGTTTATCTTCTCATTCATCCTTGTATTTTTTTTTTCTTCAGGGCCTTTAAAGACCCCAATTGCTGCAGGGCACCCATCAATGAATCTGCTTCTGCGTAAAACCTTTGACCTTTATGCAAATGTACGTCCCTGTGTCTCAATTGAAGGGTACAAAACCCCATATACAGATGTGAACATTGTCACAATTCGAGAGAACACAGAAGGCGAATACAGCGGAATTGAGCATGTGGTATGTTGCTGGAAGTGTTGTGTTTCTGATGAGTTCTCTGTGTTTCATGAATAACAACTTTGCCTGTCTCGGTGGCCTAATACTAAGAGGCTGGGAGCTGTTTTTTTAGTTTGCAACCAAAGAAGTTCCTTTATTGTAAAATGCATTGTTGAAACTGCCTCACTCAGAATTCTACTACTTTGTTCCAAACATTCGTACTAGTGACGTGAAAAATTAGCTTACACTTTTACTGTCCGTGCAACTACTGTCTTTCAGATTGTTGAAGGTGTTGTGCAAAGTATCAAGCTCATCACAGAAGAAGCTAGCAAGCGTATTGCAGAATTTGCTTTTGAGTATGCCAGAAATAATCAGAGGAGCCACGTTACTGCTGTGCACAAGGCAAATATTATGTATGTTGACACTTCTTTTTGAGAACAAATAACTTTTTAAGTCTTCCTCAAATGTATAACTTACGTTGATGCTAGTGAGAGTAAGTAAAATGGGCAATAAGTAAAGTCAATGCCTCCTAAGTAAAATGGGCAATACCGACCCAGTATTGATAGGGCTGTAATAATTATGTACTAATGTTTTTATTAGTAAGTTTGTAGTAATCCTGTGACTTTCCTTGAAAAGCTCTTATTTTAAAAATAGCCTTAAACTAGGAAAATGAATCTAAAAACTGAGGATGACAATGGCTGGTGTCTTTTACGGTTTCCAAGCCACTTTGTAGTGAACTGTGATAACACGTGTGATATTATGTGACACTACCTTTACAAACTCAGTAAGCCCTTAGTAAATGAATGTGAGAATTAATGTATGCCTGTTAAACTACTGACAGAAAAATATTTCAGGAGGAAGTTTAAAGGGTATAACTTCTCTGACGGTAATATATCTAAAATATTATTTATATTTAACACGAGGTATAATTAGTCGCAAATTAAGTTTCTGCACTCTAGTATTTTTATTTAATCCTCTGTTGCATGCAGTTTTCTTTATCTTCAGTATTGCTTACTTACAATAACTGCAGTATTCTCTTGCTGATTTGATTGCAGGAGAATGTCTGATGGGCTTTTCTTAAGAAAATGCAGGGAGGCAGCAGAAAACTGTAAAGATATCAAATTTAATGAAATGTATCTGGATACTGTGTGTCTGAATGTGAGTATTAATATGTTTTAATTGCAGTTATGTTTTAGTTTAAATTCTTAACCTTAATGAAAATATGCTTCTTTCTAGATGGTTCAGGATCCATCACAATTTGATGTGCTGGTTATGCCAAACTTGTATGGTGACATCCTCAGGTATGGAGATTTTAATTTAAAATAACCCAACATGTAAAGTACTGCTACTTTCCAGGCAGTTATTCGGGTTACATGCTAGCCAGATGGGTGATGATTTTATGCATCCAGAGTTCAAAACTTTATAAATCAGACTCTAAATGGAAAGTGTATTATTATTCCACTTCAGTTAATAATATATTGTTAGGAGGGGCTATATGATGAGAATGTGCTTCTTAGTTTAAAAAGAAGTTTCTGCTTGTGGAGGCTACAAATATTGTTCATATGGGGCAGAAGAGAACTTTCTCCGAATGTGTGAAGAATTTAGTGGCTTAAATGGTAATGAAGAATGCTTAGTTAGATATTGGGGAAAAACTTCCTAATCTTAAGTACTAAAACAGACTGTGTAAGACGTCCATGATGTTTACAGCAAGCTAGCCAGCTGTACAGTTAAATGATGCTGCATAGTCACTGAAGAATGAAATGTGTGGCCTTTTAATATCCTACCAGCTTTTGTTTTATGTATTGTATTTTTCCCTATCTTCAAATTACATTTCATGTTTGAGTAACATTAATACTAGAGGTACTTGATGTCTTGAAGGCAAAATCCATCAGTACACGTTTTCCATTCTATAAAATGTTTAGGTAGAGTGTACGTTAAATACTGAATGTAAAATTAAGTATCTTAATCTTTTAAGTGTAAAATGTGACATTGCTTCTCCTTGCACCTCTAAGGGGAGATAGAGAAAATAGCCTGAATCAGAATTTGTTTAAAAGTTCAATGACAATTTACATCGTACAATCCATCTCCTGGTTTTGTACAGATATTAAATGTAAAGATAACTTATGTAAAAGAAGAAATACTTGTTAGGCTTCTCTTAAAATTGCACTCTAATAAGGCTCTAAGAAAAATCAGACTCTGACTAATGTTTCTTGCTTTAAGAATTGGTAGAGGAGTCCATAGGGTCCTCACAGCAGCTGTTATGCTTTTAACTAAAAGAGATCAAATCAGATGAGTTCCATTATCAGTACTATTTCAACTCACTTTACCTAGTTCACTATCACCGATTTTAAAGTGCCCATAGAAATTCTGCAAACAATTTCAGAGTTCTAAAAATTTTCAGTAAATTCGAGTCTGTTCTTGAAGAATGGCACTGTGATTATAACACCAAACAGGTTTCTTGGCCTGAATAGGTACAGAAGGAAATCTCTTATCCTGAAGCATTAAATACCTAAAGTGACAAATGTAGACTGTGTCCGTTTCTTTCCCCCAGACTCTATACAACTAAAGCGAATCGGTTTGTTTTAGCTTAAACTTAAAATACTGTTCTGCAAGGTCATCCAAACTTTTCTGCTTGTTAGTCCTTGATTAGCGAAGTTGTAGGCAATAAAACAGTAAGCTGAAATATCATAATTTTAAGAGCCTTGCTTCTCCATATGTTAAGCTTTGAGGGTACAGTATAACTACAGGCACAGTTGGTTTGTCCTTCCCCACATTAATTCTGGAGGAAACCAAATGTAAATTGCTTATGTCTGATCATCTGCCAGTGTCAGACTTGTGACTTATGGGCTGTTCAGTAAAGAGCCGGGGAAAGCTACTCTGGTGTCATTTAGAACATGTTCCTTAAGCTGCATGCAATAAACTTTAAAAGTACTAGTTTGCTCATCTACCTGAGTACGCTTTTTAGAGGGACTTTACATATGAAAAGTAGTTCTATGGCTTCTTCGGAGGAAATAAGACTTCTGGAAAAAGTTTTAAACTGAAAGAGGGTAGATTTAGCTTAGGTATTAGGAAGAAATTCTTTACTGTGAGGGTGGTGAGACACTGGCACAGGTTGCCCAGAGAAGCTGTGGCTGCCCCATCCCTGGAGGTGTTCAAGGCCAGGCTGGAGGGGGCTTGGAGCAATCTGGTCTAGCGGGGAGGTGTCTCTGCCCAGGGCAGGGGGGTTGGAACTAGATGATCTTTAAGGTCCCTTCCAACTGTAACCATTCTTTGATCATTACAGGGAGCTGTACATTTCAATTTTTGCTAGTTTTTGAGACTTCTACAGGTATTTTGTGCTTTGAGTACCTTTTATTGTGCCTATGTCTTAATCAACTTTATTCTAGTATTTTGGAATTTCCTTTTAATTTTCCTTTATTAAATTGTCTCCTCATAGTTCTACAAACTTTCAAATGGAATACAAGTGGCAAACAGCATCTATTCTTTCCCAATATTATTCACAGACTGTGTGGGTATATAAAGGAAGTTACTGTTGCAATAAAATGAGAAAAAACCCAGTATTTTAATACCTTGCAGAGAGGCAACTGTATATGGAAAAACTTGTGGGTTTTTCTGTTTGTGTGTTGTTTTTTTTTTTCTTTTTCAGTGATTTGTGTGCTGGACTGATTGGGGGTCTTGGAGTAACACCAAGTGGAAATATTGGTGCTAATGGAGTTGCGATTTTCGAATCAGTAAGTTTTCTTATGCAACGTATAGTAGTAATTACTACTTTGTCTCAACTTGAGAATCTAAAACTTTTCCATGACATACGGTGTGGCTGTCAGTTAACTAAGTTCTCCATAAAACTGCTTCTTACTGTGAAGATGCTGAAACTTTACCCGGATAGAGTAGTTAAAGTATGTACTACACATTTTTTTGCATGTCCTGTTACTGACACTTTGTTTTCCCTCTTTTTCATAAGATAAATGCCCTCTGTGAAATAGAACTTGAAGGGCGCAATTGGGAGATATTAGGTGACCTACTTCCCCTTTTCCGATGCCTTTGTACTGAACTGTTCTGGTCTTTCCTATCTCCTTTCCACTAACTGTATGACAGTGAAGTAAGTCCTATTTTAACATGCTTGTGCATGAGGACTGTGTTTCAGGTTGCCTGCATACACTTGAGTTGCCTAGGACATTTTAATAAGCATATTGACATCATAACAGATAGGTTCACTTTTATTTCTAGGTTCATGGAACGGCACCAGACATTGCAGGAAAAGACTTGGCAAATCCAACTGCCCTTCTTCTGAGTGCTGTAATGATGTTGCGTCACATGGGACTACACCAACATGCCACAAAAATCGAGACAGCTTGCTTTAATACAATTAAAGATGGAAAGGTAATATGAGGATGTGCAAATAAATGCAGTGAATTAAAATTATATTCTATCGCAGCAAAAATTAACTTAGAACATTAACACCAGAAAAATGGATGACCTGCTGTGCTAGCCTGACGCAAGAGCAGTGCTGCTATCCTTCTCCGATAGTAATTGTATTTTCTCTGGTGGTATTAAATCTGCCCAGTTCGGTAATAAGGACAAGCTGTAGCATTCCTTGTGTCTCAGTAATGCTCATCTTACATTTCCACAGTTTTGTGAACTCTAAAAGCTAGAATGGGATGTCTGTTTTTCATGAAGGGGATTAGAGTTTTAAGTAACTAGTCGTATTTGACTGCTGAAGTTGATAATGCACACAAGGCATATATATTTAAATCTGGATCCTAAAGTGAAACACAGTCATTTGCCTTTCACAGGCTTAATCATCCACATTGTTTAAAGCATTTCAGTCCTGACTGTAATACTTCTGCTCCTATTTTTTCAGGTCAATTGTTTTCTTGTTTTTTCTCATAACTGCAACCAGTCCTTTTTGGACTAGGAAAGAACAGGTTTTATCCAGTATTTACATTTTCTCTTAAGATTGTATGGGATTTCCCTTTGGCAATAAGTGTCTCCAGATTCAAGATTTAAATGGGATATTGGGGGGGGACTTATGCTGTGAAACCTGACTTGAATTTGTGCTCTTAGTGTTATTGGTTCACTCGTCTACTTTAACATCCACCTTTTCAAAACATAGCTGGAAAGATCCTGAAGATTGCAGTTAAAGAGGATTAGCAGTGAGCCATGCTGGTTCAGTTATAGCGGGCAGGAGCATAAGAAGCTGCTTTGTAATTAAAAGTAACAAGCATGCTTAAACAAAAGCTGTCATCATTTCATAAGTGGTCTGTTTGCAGCTATCTTGCTGTGTGTAGGAGCCAGTTAAAAAAATAAAATCTAAACTTACAAGTGAATAAAGAGGTGCTCCTGTAAAGTTCCCATTTACTGCTCTGGAAATGAAATCCTCCATCTGCAGGTCAGTAATTTTATGGAAGATAACATAGTGCAAGTTTTGTGATGTGGCTA
This sequence comes from Charadrius vociferus, assembly GCF_000708025.1. Lineage (NCBI taxonomy): Eukaryota > Metazoa > Chordata > Aves > Charadriiformes > Charadriidae > Charadrius > Charadrius vociferus. The sequence continues at coordinate 1,660,106 of NW_009648717.1, read as the reverse complement.
CTTGTTTACTAGTTACTTACAATGTTATGATTATATGCTCACAATGAAGAGAATCTTTTTCAATTGAAAAAAGCATAATGCAGTTAAAATGACAAGATCCTAAAATAGTAACCTTTATCACCTCTCTTGCTTGCTATTTCTCCCGTTCCTCCCTTCCCCACAGCCATTTAATTAAGGTCTGTGCGTGTGTTATGTAAGGGGAACACTAATGACTTTAAATTATCTCCTAGACTGCTTTAATCTAGCTAGGTTGGACAAGCAATGTTGCCCACTATTTATTTTTTTTTTTATTTTACCGTCTTCATGCTGCCAGACAGGACTTTTACTTGAAAAAGTTTCTTTTAACTCTGCATTATTTCATCTCTTAACTAAACTAAGCAAACTTAAAGGTTAACATGCAGCATTAAGAGCTATGTGTGCTTTCTTCTGTGTGGGTTTCCTTTAAAAAAACAAAACCCCAAAAACCTTACTGAATGACTCAATTAGCTGCCTTTGCGCTGAGCCTTCATAGGTGAATTTTACTTCTAAAAGACAAACTTATTATTGAAAACTTAAATACTAAATCATTAATTACATTGTTATGTGGCCAAGGGACTTTGGAGAGCTTTGGCCTCACAGACTTTCTTCCTGTAGTTAAGATAAAATCACATTGAAATCTGATAATGTAATACTTGATGTTCATACTCAGGTTTTCTCTACCTGCATAGTCCTTATTGTAAAGGCTATACAGATGCAGAAAAACTCAAACTTGATCTATTCCTTCTCATTCCTACTTAGTATCCCCACACAACATACAAGAACAACATACAGAACTGTTCAGAGACAAGATTAGCCCTATAAAACATTTTAATAATGCTTTTTTTTCTTCCTTTCAGGTCTTGACAAAAGACTTGGGTGGTAGCGCCAAGTGTTCGGAATTCACAGAGGAGATCTGCCGCAGAGTACGGGACACAGACTAAACTTCTCCTACAGCTTGTAATAACTACGAAAGGACACATCACACAAAGTACATTATATGTAACCTGACATCCGTATGCATATAGTTTGCTTGTCTCTTAAGAGAGCAAACTTTTTAGTTAGGGCCTCTCCATTAATAAATTTAGTCCAAATGGCTACAAATGATGCTTGTGCCTGCTTTCAGTGGACTTTTCCAAGTGCTTTGTGGTATTTATTTTTTTCTATCTGGTGAATATTTTTATGTAAGTGAATTCTTTTATTGCCACTGTAACTGTCTACCATTTTCCATTTCAACTACAGGTTTTTACTTTCCACAATGAAAAATTATGCAAATAAACGAGTAACAGAATTAGTGAAATGTAAAAGCACCTTAATCGTTAAAACCTATTTTATTGATCTTACTGAAATTTAAGAGATAGGTTTTCAGCCTAACAGTAGCACAAGATGACCTTCATAAACAGAAACGGGTATAAAATCACTTAAAAGAGCAATTTCATGTTAACAGCAATGAAAAAAAAACCACTTTTAATACTCTGGTGATTCGTGAAATATAGCCTTGCTCTCCAAAGGCATGAATAAAGAAACACAGAATTCTAGAGATTTAGTCTATTTGTGTATTTTAAAAAAGCCCACAACCATTAACTGGCAAGGGGTAAGAAATAATGTTGAAGTAAAATTTTTTTTCAAATCTGTATACCAAAATAATTCTTGCAAGTTTTGCTCTCTGAAACACATTTCATTCTAGTGAGATTAAATTAGAAAAAATTACTTCTGCCATATATTGTGAGGGGAGAGTATTAACTTTCCAAATTTATACTAAATATTTCATGACTTCCGCTAGAACGCTTTTTGTGTTGTAATTTCATGCGTAGTCTGTTCAGTGTGTCTTACTGTATTGACTAGTGATTTTATTCTAGAACCTCTGAATGTAAGGGACTAGTCCTAAATGGATTAAGACAGATCAAAGGTTTGGCTCTGGTGCCTATGTTCCAGAAATACATTTCATCCCTATTCAAGGGGATCTGAGCCTATTTTTTCTCTGCTTACTAAGCTGAATGGGTGCAAAAGCAACTCTTTGCTCCCTTCTTCATTGCATACAGATTGTCATATGAGTCATTCAGATCTGTATGTCTTCAGGTATGCTTCCATTAGTACACCCTACAAGAAAATGTGTATTTTAAAACTCATGACTAGAGCACAGGATTACCCCTACTGCCAGAACCAGGCTTCTTAAGGCTTAATTCTATTAATAGATATTAGTCCACAGAGTTACTTTCTATTAAGGCTGTTTTGGCTGGTTGTTTCAGAAGTAAAAATCAACTTTAAGTAACAACATTTAGTGTTGCTCTATAAAGTAGGCATCCCAGCTTGTTTTATACAGTCTAACATCATGTTGGAGGAGGGACAACGAGCTTTATGCCTCATGCACTCTGCTTTTGGTGAATAGGGCAACATTTTCTGTGTTTTACAAGCTGCTGCTTCCTTGTTTCCTTTAGATTAATATTGTTAAAGATCTTCTGAACTACCATTACGCACAAAATGGGGAAAAATAAACTTTTCAAAGTCCTATTGTTGTTTTGTTTTTATAATCCCGGGCTGCTGTCTTATGTGTTGAGCTGATTATTGGTACTTGGCAACGAATCTGAAGTCTATAAGATATGTAAGACTGGTAATGGAACTTTCGTGGCAACAATATTCTATCCTGCATGATTTTTTTGATCAAGAACAGTGGCTGTAGCCTGCCTGTTTGTGTTAGCCATTATAACACTGCCAAAGATCACTTAATAACAGCAAACCCTTTACACAAGGTAAAGTCAAGTATGTCCTTCACATAACACGATTTATTTTTTTATAAGATGAAGGAGAAACGCAGCTCACACTTGTCAGAATTAGTAAAATGTGAATATTAAAATACGCAGATATACACTGACAAACATTGCTTCTGAACTCTTGCTTAGAAAGAAAAAAGTGCTTTAAACAATTTAAAATAAGTTTTTGTTCTAAATAGCAGTTTAATGTGAGAGCAGCTGCATTTGCTACTTTATGCCTTTCAGTCTTAGGTAGCTGTTTCCCCAACATTTTTGATTATTTGTTTTTAGGAGAAACAGTAATGCTTATTTGAACACAGATTTAAGAAATGATAAGTTGCTGTTTTCACAAAAGTCCGAATTCTATCCACTGTAAAAATGGAAGAGGAGTGTCTTTAGGTTCTGAAATGTTGTGTTAGTGAACAAAAATAAACTCTTCTCTGGGAGAGGAAAAAAAAGCCCTTTTGATTTTTTTTTAATTAGCACTGGAGTGGAGTAACAGTTTCATTAAGCAGTACTACTAACTACTTATCTACCAAATTATATCAGGAGCTACAGGAGATGTCCCACAGAAGGAAAAAAAATAATAAAGGAAGATCACTATAAAAAAAAAAATGTGTTTCAGTCCAGAGGAATTAATTAGTTATACCTGCTTTATACAACACGAGAGGATTTTTTTAATCATTTAGGGCATAAAGTAAAAACAGTATGAGAACAGACACACGGTGTGGATACTTCTGTAGAAAGAAGACAAAGGATCATCATCAAGAGCAAGTAAATTAACACAGCAGTTTTCTAGTGGTTCAGTTCAACAGACTACAAAACCAAAACAAGCATAAATCTTCGTTAATGCTTTTGATTAGGAAATACTTTCTTTAGCTCACAAATCTTTCCTAATGCTTGGATGAAAGACTTCTTATTCTTCATAGAAGGAGTCTACTTCATGTCTATATTTCTCAAGCACGGTGAGCCGTTTTAGCTTCATTGTTGGACCTTAAAAGAGGGAGTTCGTCACAATAACAGAAAAAGGAACAAAAATTCCTACTCAGTTTGAGCTTTGGTTCCTAAGATTTTCATTGAAGAGCCTGTTTGGAAGAATATCTCCTACTCTGCAAGTGTAGATAAAGTGCTGCTAAAAGTGAGAAGCAAGCATGGCATGTAAAGCTGCTTCCACATAAGCATGAGGACTTCAAAGGGAGCTGCAGATAAGAGAGTGATGACTGACTACTACTTTTTTTCATTAAAAAAAAATAAATAAATAAAAGGGTGATGTTTTTGAAAGCTTTTAAACAATTCCTAGTTTATTCAGAGCCAGGTAATGTGCTTGAGGCTCTGTCAGGCTCTCACTGTCTTGCTTCTCTCTTTTCTTTAATGAGTAATTTTCAGCATTATTACTGGAAGTTATTAATACTGTAATGCACAAAGAATTAACCAGAATTGATTGTTTAATTGCCCAAAGCAATCTGAAATTTATCTATAGAGCTGTACTTGTAAATGAGCAGAAATTGATATATATGTAACACAGCAAAACGTCCAGTTTTTATATTCTTTAACACATGCTGCATAACATTTTTTTTTTCCTTTCCCTCTAGTGGCTGTACCCAGAATTTGGCATACAAAACTGTATTTGAATACTCTTAGATCAGCAGCCTCTTTACTGTGTTTATACCTCCATATAAATCAGTAAGTCTTACCTAGTTCTCCCCCGGTAATGGAAAAATCTCTTGGCAGCACTATCCATTTTTGAATACAGTGAACCCTATTAGTAGCACTCATGTTAACTTTGTTGATTCCCTCCTGAATGGCCTGGTAGATTGCCTGGTCTCTTGTAGCTACAATCTCTGATACTTTAGTGGCTTTACTGCCGGTCTTCTGGCAGAAGTCTCTAGCTTCATCAGTGAGAACGTCAGTGGGATCAGACGTATCTGGGTCCAGCACGCTCTAAAATACCAAATGCAGTGAATCATCACTTTCACAAGGCATTAAATGTTTCTCTGATCAGGTCCTCCCTGACTATTAAGAATCAAGAAGGCTCTGCATCAACACCTAAACATTCTGTAAGCCTTAGAAAGCAGAAACACTTAAAGATAATAGTGCTTTTCTTTCCACTTGGCTACCAAATGCCATTATTTTTGGCTTATATGCAGATAACATGAACAGACTTAAAATGTGTCAATGAATCAGGCAATGAAGTCCATCTATAGACCCTGAATTTCTACCATATTTTCCAAATTACTCCATTGTTACAGGGAAACATTTAGCTCATCATTATATTGCATTACTGTGGTATAATGTAAACAGCTTGAGATAGAAGCACTCTTTGAAGTTAAGACTTCTTATAATTAGTATTTCTATTGTACCTGTAAGATAGGAAGTATCAGTCATAGAGGTAAACAAGTTGAGAAAAACTAAAGGGTCATTTACTATTGATGTACAAACATGAAGTGCAAATGTTTTAGAAAAAAGGTATTTCTCAATTGAAGCATATAGCACAGCAAAGCTATTCATTATTTTGTTCTACAGTCATCCTTCTTGTGTTATATGAACACAAGAAATTGTAGAGAAATGTTTCTGTTGGAAAGTTTCTGCTAGAAACTGGTTTTGCCCGTAACAGAAACATTTGTTGTCTTTGCTCATCTGCGAGAATAAAAGCTGTTATAGTGCTCCGTTACAGAGACTTCCCACTCTTTCAACATTTCTTAACTAAAAATTTGCATTTAAATAAAAACAACAGCTCTTATATGTATAGGAGAAACAGCGGTAAACATGTAGCTATTTACCAGATCATCTAATCATAAGAAGTTTAGACGATCAGGATTTGGTCTGTAGTTGCTACATATATTTCCCCACTAACATCCTCCTATCTAATTTTAGGTCTTTTTACAAACAGTTCAAAATTATTCTTGTTTTCTTAGGTGCAGGTGTATAATTTCACTGAAATCAGTATTAAACTGGTGTACCTTTAGGGTCAGCAACATTGACAAAAACTTCTTTTTGTCTCCAATCACCATAGCATTACTAACAATCGGGAGTTCTTTTTTAACGGCATCTTCAATTGGAATTGGAGGCACGTTTTCACCTCCAGCTGTAATAATCAAATCTAGGCAAAAAAGAAAGGCTATTAGTTAAATTCAAATAACTTCTGAAAATCGGGTTAATCTCTGGATCGACCCACTTTTCTTATTCTGACATAAAGAATACAACATTTTCAAATGTTTTCAAAGAGACCAAAGCCTATTAATTAATTATCTTCAAAATAAAAATGCTAGTATTTTTCAAATATGTGCTCAAGTTCTCAGTTCTTCCTCAGTACAACATATTTGCTCCAGATAATTTTTACGTAATCCAGAAACAGTTTAATTTTTCTCAAGGCAGTGTTTCATAATCGGGAATTTTTCTGTGAGCAATCACCTCTTCCAAATTAGCATGGGATTCCCTCTCTATTTCGCTGTTGCTATCTCAAAAAAGGCAAGATCATTGTTATCATGACTAAAACAAATTCTTAACGCCACCAAGAGAGGTCAGACAAAACCAAGTTACTACTGCAGGAAGGCTCCATAAAAGCAACATGGGAAGAAGGGAGAGGAGACTGAGGAGGAAGTAAAGATCTGAGAGGAAGTCTGCAGCAGAAGTAGTGATTCCTGCCCTACTTTTGACAAGAGGGGAATATAATGACAGAATAGAATCTTAATATTTTTAAAGGTTTGTAAACAAGGGTAGAGATGTGCATTTTTATTTGAATGCATTTGTTCTGAAGTATAATACATATATTCATTGGAGTTTGAGTATTATCTAAGTAAATTCCTTTCATTACACTGGTGACTTCTCACTGTCCTCAAATAATAGTCTTGGCAGCATTTCAGAATACGCTTCTACAAATAATGCAAACAAATGGTATACCGGTCCTTTGTGTAATACTGCAGTTGATGGTGCGCGTTAAGGATTCGGTTGGCACCTGATTCCTTATCAGCGATAAACTTGAGGAATTTAGATACAATGAAGGGAATGTAGCACCCTTTCAGCATTCACAGGTTTGGGCCCTACCATGCCTACTGCTCCATGAGAACTATGATGAGAAATAACTTCCAGTTTATACTCAACCCTCTGGTATGGAATAGGCATCGATCTCGTAATTATAAAAATTATTTATCTCCCTAGTCAACACACTGCACACATCTGAGGAAGCACAAGTACTGTATAGAATGAGAGACTTTTGTCAAAGCACAGATACATACCAAAGTTAGCTGTGTATCCAAACTTGTCTAGGTCTATTTTTTCCTTTCATTCCACTCTCCTTTTGCCTTAGTCCTGTCTTTGTGTTAGATCCTCTACCAATCTCTCTGGCACTCATTGTCTGAGATGTTAGCTTTTTCCCAGCTGTAATAATTGTAGCTTCTTCCATACCTCTACAAATACTCCCCCTGCATGGGCTTCCCTAGCTACATCTTTGTGCTTTGCAGTTAATGAATCCTAAAACTCTTAAGACCCACAGAACCAAAGGAAGAAGTCCTGTTTCAGTCACTAGAAGAAAATCTTCTTTACTACCTTCTGTATCAGGTTTTACCTTATTTGGACTTTGATTTAAAACTGGACAGTTATTATCCCAGATGATGTAACTGTCCTGTAATTTAGAGTAATTGTTGTTAGTTCAGCAATCAAGGAAGATGTAAGTGAAACACAAATGTTATGACAGAATAAGACTAGGAGTTGCTAACTGCTGAATCAGGTAAGGAAGCAAGTTAAAAATCAAGATAACTGCATTTGGTGCATGCTATTAATAGTGTCTGCTTAAGTCCTGATTCCTAACAGGACACTATGTCATCCTATGACATTCACTCATCTGTTATCTCCCTAGTGATTCATCACATATTCTAAGATGATAGTTACTCAATTTTTAAGTTGTCCTTAGTTACATCTCGACTCCAACCAATCCCACTTCCTGAATATGTATCATTAAAAAAAGCTTCCAATTAAGCAAGTGACCAGTCTTACTCACGTGAGACTTCAAGCTATGTACTGTAATAATACCTAATTTATTGCTTTCGCTTTAACTTTCCCTTCTGCTCTCAAGCTTCAATACTACTCTCTGCAAACACATCACCTATGGCAATAGAGGAACCTAGCTCTGACCTACAGCAATAACTTTTATAAAACAGAGGATTGTCTCTTGACACTATCTAAACATTCTAATGTGCAATTAAGACAACTTAGCGAGGTTCAAAGGGAAATCCGACAGCTTAATGGATCATTAGAATCGAAGATGACATATTAAGCCTGCATTATAATTTTACATTACAAATTGTAATTAATACTGAATAAAGGTCTGGGAGATAAAAAGCCTCACTGTAGGAACTGAATCATATCCATCTATTACAGACTAGAGAGAAACCTTTGCCAAACAGGGCGCACCATGGTTTCCTCATAGGAAAGTTTATTCTACCTTCCTGCTAGGTCAATGCTTCCGGCATTAGAGGAAAGACCCTTAATTTGATGGGTCATATCTGACATGTGACCAAACAGCGCTGAACAGTTACCACAACCATGGAGCAAGATTTTGCTTATTACCTTTAATTCTTCCAGTGACATAGAGAAAGCCATCCTTGTCTAGTTTTCCTAGATCTCCAGAATGCAGCCACCCATCCTCATCAAAGGCTTCTTTTGTTTTGTCTTCCATATTTAAATAACCCATGAAAACAGTCCTTCCCCAGAAACAGATTTCTCCATTACCTCCTGTATCTTCATCCACCAGCTTCACTCTGCAGCCAGGTACTGGCTTACCACAGCTACCAGAGAAAAGCAGAAAAAAAAAAATAATACAAGGAGCACAGAAATATTAAACATAATTCTGATAAGACATCTAACACACCAAATCCCTAACTCTATCAAAATATTAGTGACTGTAAATAACACCCTGCTGCAACTATTTGAAAGCTATGGAATATTAATTAATTAATACTCTTCTCATAGATATAACAAAACATACCATATCAAAAACAAACAAACAAGTTAAGTTACCTGTGCTGCCTGTAAATATAGGGCCCAGATAGGCAATGGGGGCCTGTGGTCTCACTCATCCCGTAGGCCTCATACAGGGTGATGTTCAGACCCAGGAAGAAATACAGTGTTTCTGTATTGAGAGGAGCAGCACCCGAAAAGTGCTTCTGACAGGAAGAAAAACCTAGTGCGTTGCGTATTTTTGCAAGCACTAAGTAGTCTGCTAACCTTGTCCAGAACTGCTTTAAATCACTGCTGAGTACAAAACACACAAGAGGAGACAGTAAGCCAGAGCAACCTATGAAATTTCCAAAACAAAATCAGACACAAATTTTGTTTGGCGATGTATTTGCTATTTGGTTTTAGGTGTTGACAGAAGTTACATCAGTAAGAGCAGGTTACGTATTTGTCCTTTTTCCATTTATTGTTGTCTTTCATTGCCCAATTCTTGAGGTGTCTGAATACTGAAAATACATAAAGAATCTATAAAAAAATATTGTATAAAACAGAGCTCTTGTATTCCTGATTCTTTATCAGTTAAATGTGTCTCTGAGAATATACACCACTAAAATCTGAAGTTTGCAGGACCTATCTGAGAAGCTGAATGATCAGACAAGCAAAGCAGTACCACTGCATGATCTTCTGGAATACCATTTTTTGTAAGCAATTTCACTCTTCGTTATATCATATTTTAAAGAATTTTCGAACAGGAAAGAATTGTGAATTAAGTTAATACTTGAATTTATACAGTCTTTGCCTGGGCAATCTTATGGAGAAAAACACCCATGTTATTCAGAACAGAGATAACGTACTTAAAGCTCACGGAACTTACTGGGGGTATCCCTGAGTTTCTATGAGGAGAGAAGATGTTCTTACTCACATAGTGCATACCCCAAACTGTCATAAGCCAGTCTGTCTGGGCTGCCCTCCAAAGTTTCCACCCCTCTCATGCACCTCGTCCGAATTCATGCCCTTTCCTCACACCAGTAACTAGCGCTTGCACAAGTGCACTGCATCAGGGAACTCTCCCAGATGAAAACTAACCAGTTCAATTCACAGAAGACACAGAGTTGGAGGATGTATTAGTGGGAGTATGTTCTCAGGGGGAACAGAGGGACACTTTTAAGAGTCACCTGTGTTTCAGATCAGCCTACTGTAACTGATAACTACACCTTCCCTCTTGCATTAAATTTGTTGTGTTGCCAGGCCAAAATTTACCCATTTACACTTAAGACTCTCACCGATGCTTCATAGTTTATTACAAGCAGATAGCTAATTTCAGGTTGATGGAAATCTCACTCATTATAATACATACCTGCTTGAGCTGTTTAGGTTTCTCTCTAAGCTAAGTGACATAGCCCAGGACAGGATTTTCTTCTTCATAAATCCCGACTGAGCAGAAGCATCCTTTAATTTCTCCATGATTTTCTCCCATACTCGGGGAACTCCCATGTGAGATGTTGGCTGCACTTCTTTTAGCGTGTTGATCAAGCTGCCCTGTAAAAATCATTAAATCATTTCAAAACATTGCAAAAGGTCCATAACAGTAATAAAGAGATTTGGTGACGCAGGCTGCATCTTGCATTGCTAACACATAGAACATCACTCAACATATAGGATATAAAGGAGGACTGCTGAAC
>NW_009648717.1:1647617-1649668 GCF_000708025.1 Charadrius vociferus | reverse complement strand
TGAACCTGCTTCAGTCAGACATACGCACTAACATATGTCAGCTCTGACATCAGGGGAAGTACATATACAAGAATGAAAACGCACCAGTGGTTTAGTTCCTTCTGCCTCCCTTTCCTCCAAAAATTGTTTATACTTCTTTTGCCTTAGATGCATATTCCTGTGCCTTATTAGAAGCTTATGGATCTGGATTATACATTTTAACTGGAGTCTAGAGCACTGGAACACAAGTCTAACATATTTTATTTTTCCATAATTCTTACAATAATGAACTCTCGATCTTCATCTTCTGCATCTCTTCAAAGACCATATTGTCTCCTTGGGATGTTTTCTAAGAGGAAGAAGTGCAAGCTTAATTGGGTGCAATACAAGACGGATACCTTCAGAGCATCTGGCTCAGCGAAGTAAACTTGCTCGCCCCATTTAATTCCAGTCCACAGGTCATAGATCTGCGCAGCTATGTGGCTGAGTGGGAGATAACTGACTATAGACTCCTGTTGGACCTCTGCAGGTTGCATATCTCCTGCTCTGCTGCAATGTGCAGATGTCCAAGTTATCTGTTTAAATAAACAATAAAACACATTAGCTACAGTGGGTTTTTAAGGATCCTCATGCTGTGCTAATGTAAATATGAAGAATCTGTGCTCACAGAAATCGCTGAAGACACTGCAATCTTTGACAGAACACCAGACCGTCAACTCCCTGGGGGACACTCAGTCAAAAGCAAGATGAACTTAGCAGCAACACAGACTTGCAGATAACATAAGTAAATGCAGTCTTTCTACTGCCTGACTGGACTATGAACGCTACCAACTCCCCACGCCCTAGTGACACACTGAGCCAGGCAGCCATGGGCTGGATGGACAAGGAGTAAATTGATCTGCCCTTTCTTTTGCAACTCTCCTCCTGTGCACACTTTTTATCAAGCTGGCACTTTACACCAGTGCTGTGTCTATATGTTTACCTGAAAAAAAGAACAATAAATACTCAGTGATCAGTTAGCTCACAGGACAGTTTAGTACCAGAATGAGCTCATTGCCTTGTATTGATCATCACCTGGCTAAGCACTAATGAGGAAAACAGCAGCTGTATTCTGCTCCTCTGGAAGCTTTTGGGACATTCACCCCAATGGTGCACAAGTCACACACACCACCACCTCCCTGCCATGAGCAGCACTGCATGCATGAGTATTTTTGAAGATGTGCTGTTTGACTTCTTAGTGGAATTGTATGTTTACCCCCTTTTTCCTAATTCCACTTTATCTCAGAAGATGCAGGTCAAGGATGCTAAATATGCGTATCTTCATTAACAGAATATATCATACGGAAGACTGACAAATATATGTGATGGTATGGGAGGGCGGAATACATATGTGCACAGCAAAAAAAAAAAAAAAAACAAACCACAAAAAAACCACAAAAACACCCCAGCTCTTCCTCAGAGGAGACTGTAATCTAAAATGGGTAGGGCAAGACACAGAAATGAGATTACTCAAGATGGCAGGGAAGAGATACAAATCACATGCAATACCTCTTACCACAGTAAGTTCCTGCCAGTTCCTTTTCTTTTTAATAAATTAGAAGGTATGAGTGCACATTTGGTCTAAGGAAATACAGATTCTCAAGACAAGTTTTTAAGCCGCAGCATGCTGTCAGGCCAGGCCACTCTAAGTTTAGATGGCAGCTTTGGACAAGTGGCTATGGGAGACTTACACAGTAGACAGAACGGGAACTCTTGGGATGTGGCTACATTGATTGCTTACCCTCCTTATTCTCAAAGCCTTGCAGCAAGCAGGCACACTCACAGCAGATCTGTGTGGGTGTACATACAACTGACTCAGCATTGGTTTTGCACATGGACAGTGACAAACATCTTTTGACTAAAGAAGGCAGCAGCACAGTTACAGGCAAGGCATGTTTTCCACCGTTCATCAACGTAAAAATAGCCTGTTAGCGATCAGCAGCCAGGAATAGTTTGGCAGCTAACATGGAAATGACACCAGATTCCTTTGAGATGGAAGAGCACAGGATTTGCAACGTCAGATCAGTCTTTTC
>NW_009648717.1:1614907-1647569 GCF_000708025.1 Charadrius vociferus | reverse complement strand
ATCTGCAATAGTTTCTGCATTGTTCTAAGAGGAAAGGCCACCACTCTGACCAGCCCTTTCACAGATTGTCTGTATGTTCAGAAAAGCTCCCTACCACTTTCCACTCCCCCTCAGCAACCTTAAAACAATTTAAATATATGAAACTCCAAAACAACTACAGTCCAGATCTTTGCTAGCAGACCTCTGAGGAAAGTCCTTTTTGCAAATGAGTTTGCTTTTCTCTATCACTGGAAAATTTTCTGTTTGCAATGATATAGATATAGAAACCCAAGTCCAGGAATCTAATAATGCCAAAGCAAAAAAAAACCCAAACATCCACCCCTAATTTTAATTAAATTTGCAAAAGTAGTCTATCAGGCTGTTTTGATAGTGATTGGCTGATATATACGATTCATTTGTTTTAAGATGACCTGTGACATCACCTGGGAGACTTTATGGCAATCTGTGAATTATATTTATGAAAATATGCATTATATCTCATAAGAAAACCAGTGAATAAAAAAACTGATATTCACAACAAACTGTTCGACCTGGTGAAGTGCTAGTTTGAATGGAGTTTCATTCGTTACCATATTTATACTTACCAGAAATAGCCGACTGCATTTTGAATATTGCTTTATAGTACACTATCCACGTTGCAAAAGCAAAAGGATTTCAAGGCTCTAGTACGCACTAGTAATTTCAAAACACAGGAATAAATATCCTCATACTTTGCTATTTTTATGCTAAAGGAAGACCCTAAGGTACATACATTGTCATGACTCAGCATGGCTCCTTTTGGCTTCCCAGTTGTTCCGGATGTGTATACGAGTACACAGCATTGATTCGGCTTTTGGGAGTTAATAATACAATCCAAAGTAGTATCAGATATGTCATCTCCCAACTCCAGAAACTCCTCCATCTAGAACACGTAACAGAAAACACAGGATATCAAATGACTTCTTACAAGTGGGAAAGATGTAGTACCTTATCAGTCTCAAAAAACACAGAAAACTTCAGTGCCTTGCTCTGAACATTTTTCCAAGGCAAGTTTTGCCAGGTCTTGCCTGTGTGAGAAGTATGGTAAGACTAGCTTAGAACTTCATGTGTGAATTGTAAATAGGCTATCTAAAATTGCGCTGCCATAAGCCTTTTCAGTGTCTAAGAAGAGAATGGTAACACTATTCCTCCTCCAAGATGGATACTGTGGACAAGTCACAGAGGCTAAAATTCTGTTACTCACACTGTTAGAATGATTTTGAGTCTTATTTAAAGGAATCTGGATGTACCATTTTTAAGAGTACACTTGTGACATTCCATCGAGAATTCCTTCTCCTCTATATAAATATAAAGCAATTGGATGAAAGCTTCTTTGCAAGAGCATCATCATCTAGATGTGTGAATGTTTGCCCAAATTATCTGCTATTTTATAGCAAACAATGCATATGATGCTGGTCACAACTTCCATTCAAATCTGGCTCAATCTAGAATGAGCTAAACCTTTTATGATACTGGACTTTTGTGCCACACAAATTGGTCCAGAAGAATGCTGAACCTGATCCTCTATGTTACATTGGTTGTTCCCAGATACTTCTATTGCATGCATCTGATGTGCTGCTAAGTGTACCATTGATTTCAATGCTAATTGAAAACTAGAGTATAACAAAATTTTCCAGAGTCAATAACCAAACTGTCTGTTTCCCATTGGAATCAGATGATTCATAGAGCACTACAGAACTGTGTCATTCAAATGCAAGATGCAGCACCTCCATTCTTCAATGATTTCTTGGACATATACCTACGACCACATAGCAGTAAAAGGGATGATGCGAAGGACAGCAGAGATAAAAAAGGAGAATCTGTGCTTGATGGGGAGTTCACCATTTCCTTCAGACCTCTGCCATTGCCAGTGTGCTACTAAGGTTAAAATAGTTAGCCTCTGAGGCACATACACTTGCTTTTTTTGGGGTGGCATCACTATCCTAAGGATTCTTCTAATTACCAGTCATCAGTTTTATATTTTCTTTGAACAAACCACATCTCTGAAGAGAAAGACAGTACAATGCGCAGCTCTGTAGCAAGTAGAGAATTTGTCACATCCTATCCCTTCCCACAGCATGTGGATGCATCAGTTTCCCTAGCTCCTTTAAAGTCTGGAGGTGTCAAGGATGTAATTATTTCTATGTGACTTGGCAGTTGTTTCTGTTTTCCTGACCTTACTGAATTCTCATACTAGAATGTGTTAGCCACTGTGAATCTGTTGCCTTGGCTTTGTTTACTGAACAGTACCTGCAACAGACAGCGCTCCCATTCCACAGAGTGCGAAAGGTACAAACAAACAGTCACACACTCATACTGACTTTGCATTTGCCTTCTGGAAACATGCACTGACCAGTGAACTAGGGCTTTGCCCCTACTGCAGCAACTGTTCATTACATATTAGCTGGCAACTTGTAACACAAATCCCTTTTACCAAATGCCATGTGGTTCGGGTGGTTTGCTTTACATCAGCCTTAATAAACAATTATTTCTGCCTTTGGTGATTTGATCTCTAATTTTTTCTTTAGACAACAAACTATGTCAACTGTCAGATACTCTCACAGCTACCCTTCTCCATTAAGAAAATGTGTCGAACACAACACCTGAAGAGGGATGTTTTCAAATATATCAATTCTCAGGCATTTAGGCTGCAGCAAGTGAATGTTGTTCCAGAATTAATTGCTCGCGTTTATTCCTTTTACTAAGAAATATAAATAATAAGATCATTCCTGTATTAATTTTTTTTATTGTACTGAGATGCAAGACATACTCTATACCAGTACGTATCAAAATTGCAAGTATTTTTAAAATACTTTTACATTGTTTACTCTTCATTAATATCTTTTTTCCTCGCAGTGGAAGTTTTTCAGCCCAGAATCCAATAATCTGTAGTCCACTTAAAACTCCAATTTTTGTATTCTTACTAAGCTATTTTCAATTATATTTTAAAAATATATTGGAATAACATATTTACAAAAATCTGTTCTGCTTAAAGTCCTCGTATTTCTTAAATGAAAGGCTAGGCTTCTACCACTCAGAAATTTCTGATCTTGGCTTCATCCCTTTTTCTGCTTTATTTTTAACATGCAATACAAAGATTCTACATATACTAAAAAAAATGTGCTCCTCTGTGTTACTTCTCTTCACTTGACGCCTATCACCAGAAATATTTGGTGCAAACATAATGCAACTATCAACTGTAAAGTACAGGCATTTTCATGTTCTTGGATTCAGTGTAACTAACCACAATTCAGTTTTCACTAGCACCAGTGAACAACTTTTATTTTTAACAGTTTGAGAGTACACATTCCCACCTGAAGCCTATAGGTGTTTTGTTAATCCAGTCAAGTAAAAAGCCAGGAAGACACAAGACAGACAGTTAAGCAAGGCAGCTCTAATTTTAAATGTCAAGTATCAAACATGAAGTTACAGGCAAATTAAACAGAAGAGCTGATGAAGCTTTTGAATGTGTTTGCTGGAACACAGCAATGCATTCTAAATGGCAGACATTCTACATAGCAGAAATTAATCAAATAAATAATACCCCATGAATTATAACTCAGTTCTAGCATTCACATACCGTATACAAATTTGGATGTCTCTCTGGAATGGAGTCCTTATATAGCACAACAGCTTTCAGGTATGGCAAGCGATTCCAGATCTGTTGGATTTTTTTAAAACAAATTCATTATTCATACCTTGTGTGGTTGTTTTTTTTTTTTTTCCACTAAAATACTGCCCAAATTATAATAGCTTGACAGTCACAAGAAACCTCCCATTTCCCTCCACCCTCAAATATTCTCCCCTATACTCATAACCAATTAGCTCAACAAGGCAGGGGGGAACGGTACAGACACACACAACACTACACACTCTGCTCTAGAAAATCTACTTTCAGTCAAAAGATTGAAAAACCAACCATCAGAAATGGCTCTTCAGCTTCCTTTCTCACAATGCACCAAAGGGTACATCAAGGAACAGTCTAGGTCAAGCTAGAATCTGACGCTAGCTGCTATGGTTACCAATTAGGACAGAGGAAGTCCCTCAAAAAAACTGCTGCTAAACTGCTAAAAAAATGTTCTTCTTTCTTAAACAAAAAAGGAAAGGAAGCCATACACGCATTTTAAGGATAAATAAAAATATAAAGCTGCAGGCTTACAGGCAGACAGCAATGGCTGCTGCTTTCAGTAGCTCTTTCTCCGCTTTGTATAGCCCGCACAGAGCATTCATTTTGCTGAGCTTGGTGGGATCCAGTGCCTCGTAGATGCCTCTGAATTAATCACATTCTAAACTGACTTGATCCACCTGCGCTAGTACAAAAGCAGTGGCTTGATGGTAGCCATTATGTATATACTATCGGAAGGATAACAATTGAAATATTATTTCAGTTTAGGGTTCTTCCAGAAAAAAAAGTATCAAAAAACCCTCAGTTGAATTAAGCAGTGTTGGCCAGAGCTGTCTTTTCTTTTTCTAGATTGAAATGTGTATGAATCAAATCCCACAAGTTCTTCAGTTTAGTCTGTTCTCCATGTTTGTGACAGCATAGCCTGGTATTTAGTCAGTGACACTGCAAGAAGGCTTGTCTGATTGTATGTTTTTCCAGAATACTTATAAAAAAAAACACCCCACTCTTCCTCCAAATCGCATCTAAAACAAAACTACAAAATACAAGGCAATTAATGTAAAACTTATATGAAATACATTTGAATAAAATCCACAGATATTTTCTCTCTGGCAGGTACAGGTTTTTGGCAGAAAACTTCATCATGGAGGGCCCCTCTGCTTCAGCAAACAGTGCAATTTGGTGCAAGTTTGATGACTCATCTCCAGTCATGGGTCTCCCTCAACATCTTACTGACAGAGAAGCCCTTCTGTGGGAACTGCCCTGTGCTCCTTCAAGTCATGCAACAGGGATCTTGCCGTCAAGTTAGTTTTTCAATATGGCACTCTTGCAGAAACCCACTCAAAGCTGCCAAAGAGTTTTGTGAAAACTGTGGCTGTTCATTTAAAAAGCTGCCTCTTTTCTCGTTGCAGCCTGTATCATGTCAACCATCATGCTACCAAAGTGCAGTAAACTCAGCAGCCTTAATGGTCAATTTTACAAGAAGGAAAAGATGACATTTTGAAAAGAGGAAATTCTGAACACTAACATCCCTATTATTTAAATGGAAGGCCTTTCAATACTGGCATCATCCTAATCTCTTCCATTCAAGTGCTCTGTGCTTTTCCAAACAGAATCAAGTGATGACATCATAAACGTGGGATCAAAATATGTTTTTTTTCCAGGTAAGTTTGCAGTGAGACAGCCAGTGAACTCTCAGCTGGAGAGAATCAGAACTGCTTAGATGTGAGCCACAGACACTGTAGTGAACAGAGCTGCTAGTTACCCAATAGCTCAAACACCAGACACCAAATTTCTGAAGAACACTCCCATTAAAGGCTTCACGATACAGATAGTGCATATGGTATTTGGGACCAATACAGTATGGAGAAATGGGAAAATTATGGCTTCTAAGTAACCATTCAGCCACCTTGTACCTGCATTATCTTGTCCAATTGTTTCCGATTTTCCACAACCATGATATTGGTTTTGCTGTCATGAGCAACGTAGTGGCAGGCTTCTGGAGAATTGGTTGTATATATTCCTGTGACAATTCCTCTGTATCAAAAATGTATATATATATATATACACACACACACATACAGACACATATACACGCACTTCGTATCAAAAAAGAGAGTAATAAATCAGAGATCAATGAGAGGTGAAAAAATATGAAGATGTGGCAGTAAGCAGCACAGCTGTCACGTTTGTTTCAAGTATTCAGATATACATGAATATCTCTGATAAATGCACATTGCAAAAACTAATCTCTGAACTCTAAGATGCCAAAGGCTAGGATTGAGCATTTTAACTCACTTGAGGCTATGTGAGAGTTAGCTCATGAAGCAGTAAAAAAAAACAAACCACTCACATCCTTTTTGTGTTCAAGCTGCACACAGATACCCATATGAATTTCACTGGCACAGAAAGAGCTTAAGAGGTAAAATCTAAATTGTATAAACAGGTATCAGGACATAAGGAATACAGCTATTTCATATTTATCTGTCAATTCATCTACTTGAACATATCTTATTGTAGACAATTATTGTTAATATAAAACTCTGAGTCTCATCTGTTTCCTATATCTTTCAGTGATAAGATACTGTACAACAGCTTCTGTGTGACTGTCACAGTTAAGCCCATAGCAAACAGGATCAATTTATGAGTGTCTGGACTGTTTCAGATATACTGAAAGCTATGAGACTCCAGTAGGCTGCTGAACATGCTAATCAGCTGCAGCACAATTTCCAAGATAGGACACCAAACACCGATTTGTTATGTTTCCAGACCTAGCAAAACAGAAATCCCCAAATCCTCCCCCCACCCAAATCCAACAAAAAAAAATATCTTACCCAGCAAAAACAGCTCCAACAGCCGAAATGAACCATTCTGGAGAATTAAATCCAAGGATTGCTACGCTGTGGAATCGTTCAAGACCAAGCTTAAAAATAATAAGCATAAGGTTATATAATATAGGCACACTGGAGAGAAACCTATAGCATGAAACATACATACAAATATAAAACAGGGAAAGTTTCGATTTATTTATTATTTCAGTATTGATAAGACGTGTCCACACACATCTGTGTTGATATCTACAGCAAAGCCAGTATTTATCAGCAATTAACATGATGTAAACTTTCCACTATCTTCTCCTGTCTGGTTGAGCTCTGCTCTCCAGAAAGGCCCAAATCTAGGAACTTTTCAATATGAATAAGAGCATAAAGAGTACTAACCTTACGCTATGTTTAGAATGTTTTAAAATTTGTCTCTCACCAAATTCATGACAGTGCTGCTTTCACCTATTTTTCTTTTTTTTTTATCTTAAGGCCTTATGCTGAGCTTTGTACCCATGCCCCAGTGAGTCAGTGTAACACAGCAGCTCTTCACTTGCAGTCAAGTTCCCTTGACAGCAGTGATACCTCTTTGACCAAACCCAATTTTCATAACAAATATGACCGCTGATGTTCAGTTAATAGGATAAGCCTCTTATATTGTGTTTTGGGGTGTTTGTTTTTCTTGTTGTTGTTTTATTGGGTTTTTTTAAGGAGTCAAAGGGAGAAAAAGTAATCAGTTTTGTTTCCCGTGTCTACCTTCAAGAAGCTCTTGGCCGCTTTCCTGGAGAGGCAATAATAGTCTGAGAAAGTTATCTTCTCCCACTTTCCATTCTTCTTGCTGGCCAAAGCATTAAGGGATCCGTATTTTTCCAGGCTCTCCTTGAACATCTGATGAACTGTTATGGGAGTCTGTGGACACGAGTTATCTATTCTCAGCCTGACTCTGCCATCAGCAAAGGAAGTCCACAGAGACTCTGGAAAGTAAAGCATTATCACCAAGGTATACTATCATTGAAAAATACTGTGTGACTGAGTACCACAAGACAAGAAGATTGAATAAATGCTGCAGGACTAAGCACAACTCTGGCACTTCCCACCTTTTGAGAGAAGGGCTTTTCAATTTTATAACTACCGAATATGCACGTAGAGAGAGAAATATTTCTTACACTTTGTTACGCATCTTGAATAAAAGTGCTACCATACAGAATTATGCCAATACGTGTGTTACAGGCGTAACACAAATTCCAGGAAAATCTGTTTGCCCATGCTCAGCCCTGCACAACCCACTACCCCTTGAGCTAAAGGAGTAGCTGGTGAATCAGAAGGCTACAGAGATCAGAAAGATCCAAAACCTCTATCCCTGTTCAGCATTCAAACTCCTTTTGCTTATCATAGCTCCTTCCTCCCTCCTTCCCCTCCAGCTATTTTCTTTCATCCTACCCCTGTTCCCAGTTGCTTCCCACAGTTTTTTTCCTTGATCATCTGCCCTGTTGTCTAGTATGTATATCCACTCCACTCACTCCTGTTTTGCCCTATTTCCGCACCATCTTTCACCTTCTTCTCCTCTTGCCTTCCTCACCCTATGTTTCTACCATTCACTTTCCCCTCCCTGTATTTTTCCTACCCTTCCTTGACAGGAAACAAGCACAGGGCACCAACTAATGTCACTTGACTCTCACCACTGATGCCAAGGACTGGGGCAGTCCCTGGCATTCACAACAAATGACTGTCTCAAAGATTCTACTTGGCTCTTGCAAAACCAGCAAGAAGCAGGCTGCGTATAAATACACTCCTTGGAGAATCTAGGGGTTAGTAAGTTGACAAAATTTAGGTGAGTTCTCACAAGGAAGACAAAAAAACACTCAGGAGTCCGCTACCAAAACAGTTAGTTCCAATACTTCTGAACAAAATAGTACAAGAACATTTTAGTAACAACATTTTTTCCCTTAGATTTACTTTCATAAATGAAGAAATATTTTTAGCATAAACATAAAAAAATTTATATTCTACAGAGAGCTGATGGAAAATTTCAGACCAAAGACTTTAGGTTTGTCAGAATTAAGAGTAACAGAAAATGACTTTTTGAAGTTTCTGATACAAGTTAATAAGCATGATTGTCTTTTACTACACTTACAGAAAGAAAGACTGTAAAGAGAGCTCAGCTGGTATCTGTACTGTTTCCTGGTACCTCAATGGCTGAAAAAAGCAGTTCTGGAGCGTTCAAAAAGTTTAACATGCTTCATATCCCTCTCAAATGCTATTCCTCTAGTTGCTTCACAGAGGGCCTGGAAACTCTCTCTCTGAGCACTTTTGCAAATATATGAACATATCAACCATAGCTGGATCTACATGAACACTTCAGAATACACTTGCAGCATCCCTCAAGTCAGGCTTGCAATCTGCACAGATAGCTAAAGGCAAAGAAAGCTATTGTAAGCTCACAAATGTACGTCAAAAAAACAAAACCAACTTTCTCTTGCAACAAAAAAAGATTCACTACTTAGCTGTGTAGAAAAGCTGATTCATAATCAGCTGATAAAGTACAACTACTAAACTTAGAAGTACCAAAACCAGTCTAGTTTGCTGCCCGTATTCTGTGAAACTATTTCTGAAGATATTCCTTACATTATGTTCCATTCATGTTCCTGACTCACAGTCTTGCATTTGTTCTCTTGACAAACAGAAAGTAATAATGATAGCAATAAATATAAATAAAGCTGCTTAATCTCCATGTGCCTTCATTTTCTCATGTGTAAATTGCATATAATGATTTTCAAAACATAGGTGTGGAGCTTTGCTTACGTCAGTGGAGGAAGGGCATCATAAATCCAGATAGTTTAGAAAACAAGTAGCTATGCAGGATTCTAGGTATTAGACAGACTTTATCAAAGTGTAAACAGCATCACCCAACAAATATTTTATGAGTAGCGAAGGCAAAGCAAGTGTTTCTGCACTCAACCCCAATCCTGGTGTGAAAAAGATGAGAGATAATACCAGAGACAGATGCTTATTTTCTGCAGTGACACACCAAAGTCCAGACGAAAAACTCTATATGATGTTCTGGCTTCTAAACCAACAAAGATGGAAGGGATTGCAGGTGTGATTGCGCATAGGTGGGTGACTGCTCTGTTGAAAACAATATTATACCATACAGAACTAAAATGCAAAATTCTATTCCACCTATCATAAAAAAGGCTCCTGAACAAAGAGTACCTTTCTTCAAGGAAACCAAAAATATTAGCAACATTCCTACAACAATATTACAAAAGTTGAATAATTACTACCTTTTCACTGCAAATGTACAGTAGTTTCCACAGATAAGAGTGGGGAAAAAAAAACAAAACAAAACAATCATTGCAATATCTACACAGAGAAACAAAAAATGCAGTTTGAAACTAGGTCTCCTTTTGCTTTTCCTTACATGTTTGTTTGGGTTTTGGGTTTTTGTTTGTTTTTTTGGTTTGTTTTTTTTTTTTTCCTGTGTGAAAAAGGCAACTTTGATTCATACCAAAGATTAAGAACAGAATTAGTTTCACAGAGAGTCAGTGAATCACCTTAACAATACACAATATATATTGCAAAGGAATATAAACTTGAACGCCCATTCAGTGTCTGTTCTTGCATGTATTTGCAGGAAGAATGTAAATCTAAAAACAGTTCCTAAATCTAGACAATAAGCCAAATAACTCTAGAGATCTAACTATTCTGTCCCATAGAATTGTAAAAACAGTACAACATGAACAATATATTCCACTGTCAGTTTGCAGAGCGATTTTGAACAGATGGCTCATTCTTCTTAGAAAAAGCCTGGGGAAGAATGCCTGGCTAAATACTCAATGAATCAATTATAAACTTTGGGAAAAGCAAAATAGGTGCTCTGCCTCACCAGCATCTGAAAATTTCACTGCAACATCCAGGCTGGAAATGAACTCGGTACCATCTGAAACCAAAGTGGAAATCAGAATAAAGATCCTTTAAATACACCATTAGCAGTGGTATATTATATACCCATAGGTTTACAGAGAGCATAAGAAAAAATAGAAGAGCATTCCAGCTTAAAGTATTTAATGCCACTGAAAGTTCCCTATATGCACGCAAAGAGGAATATTTGTTCCTTTCCTCACTCTTCCAGTAAACTCCTGCTACCTGCATTATACTTTGGACCCAAAATTCTTTTTCATTCATTAATATGCAGCTTTGGCTCATGTCCTTCATATGAATTCACTGAAGGTGAGATACGGTGAGAAAAGACTTGGTTCTAAAGATGACTATTATGTCAGATAAAACAAAAACCAGCAGAGATTTTATTCAGATAGGTAGTTCTGACTGTCACTCTTTGAGCCTCTTCAAGTGCTCCTCCCCTCCCAGGTCAAATTCCACAATCAAAAAATAGTTAAAAACTTTGTTTACCACTTAAAAAATACTTTGAAAGTTTTCAACACAATCCTAGACTTGTGAACCATTTACATGTGAATACTGATTTATAAAAGTACATTTGTTATTCAAATACATTCTACCAAGTCTGAAATAATACACAACATAAAAATACAAAAATTGTAATGTGTTTATCAGCCAATTGTTATTCCTTTTCACCACGTTTGACTGAACAGTTGTGACACGGTACAGGCTGTGTCTCCCAGCCCAGATCCCAAAAATTATTTTAAACAGACAAACAAATAGCAAGTCCATATATTTTTTTGGCATGAATAATCAGTCTGGTTGAAACTGCTGGACCTCTGGGACGTACAAAGGAGATTGTGTACTAGTTTAAAAAAAAAAAAAAGAAAAAAATGAAGAAATACACTAATCCTACAGTTTAAAGCTAATATATGAATGAAACCTCCTCTCTGTTTGCTACCTGACCTGCAAGTATCCTGATGACTGCCAGAATGGATTTAGGAATGTAAATGAATTCTGATGTTTATGGAATAACAACTCTGATATTCATCTAAAATGCAAAAGAACCAAGGTCACCTTTCAGACAGGTAAACAAACAGAGGGGCTGATTGTGGAACGGCCCTGCTGCATGACCTGAGTAAGTCCAAGTGATATTCCATACATGTGCCTTGAGAAGCAGGAACTAAACCAATAATTTAACTTCTGCTTGAAACTGATTCATATTTAACTCGCAAAACAGTATCTTGATTATAGGCCAGTTCCTGCAAAACATCACTGTGCTCCAATGACGAGAGAAGGTATTCAGTGCTTTGCTGAAGGCGTTTCTGATGGACAGTAATCATCCCAGATTCCATAGCTATGATGCCATCACATTCCGCTGACAACACAAATACATCATTCCTCCTCTCACCCATTATTTTTTAATTTTCTTCAAGATGTCTGTGGCCCCAAAAGCTTAACTTCTTTTCAGTAAGAGTTGGAGCTAAGTTCATACAGGTTGGAGTCTGAGAGCTTGGCATCCGTGTCGAACTTCCCCTTGTGCCAATGAACAGATTAAGCAGAAGTACAGAAGTTCTAAATTTCAAGTGAACCTGAATGTATCAGCCTGAACATATAAATAGTGATTCTTTTAAAAAAATACAGAAACCAGCTTCTTTTTGCTTGCTTTGCCACAGTTGGGGGAGGAGGATTTTCTGCTGTATTATCAATTTTCCACAATAAACATGTAACTTTAAACTCCTGAACAGAAAAGACTGAGTAAATAGTGGAAATCTTTTTAAATTACCCAAAACACACACACAAATATTTCAGTTCATCGAAACTTGTACCTTTTCCATTGAGGGAAAAGGGAATATTTATGAATTGCAATAAAATATTCTGCTATTCACATCAGTAAACTACTACCAATGTCGATCAGAGAAATAAGATAGCCTCCAAAGAATGCCTCTACAAAGTGACGTGGAGGGAGTGGTGCATCAGGACAACTACAAAATAAGCTTCATAACAATACTGACGCTTCTAAAACTGATTACGACGCACCAAAATGCAAGCGTGTAGAGTGTGTAATCAGGAGGAAACATCACGACAGAAACATTGCCCAGGCATGCAGGAATGGAAAGTCAAAACTCAGTTGGAATTGAAACTGGTGAGTGATGTGAAGAGCCACAAGAAAGGCTTCTACAGATACACTGGCAACCAATAAGAGAACCAAGGATATCATGGGCAACTTACAGACATAGGATATGAAAAGGGCTGATGTACTCAGAGCCTTCTTCAGCTTGGTCTTTACTGACAAGATCAGGCTTCCTGGGTTTCCGTGCCCAGTGGCAGGTGAGTTTTATCTACAACAGCAGAGGAAGATCAAAGTAGGGACCATTTATGCAAACTGGACACACACAAAAATGTTGATGGGCCCAGATGGAACGCTTCAGAGTGCACACCAGGAGACCAGGCCAAAGTCACAGCAAGGCTGCTCTCCATCATCTTTGAAAAAGCATGTCAATCTGATAAGGTGCTCATGACAGCAAAAAGGCAAATGTCACACCTGTCTCAAAAAGGGGAAGAAAGAAGATTCAATTAACTAAAGGCTAATCAGACCCACCTCAGTTTGTGGAAAGGCTACAGAACAAACTCCTAGAAATCGTTTTGAACTATAAAAAGGTGACTGAGACCGGCCAGAATGAACAGACTTGATTTGGCCTTGGTAAATCCAACTCAATTGCCTTCCATGATGAGGTGACTGTCTCCAAGATAGGGAGAGCAGTGGCATGTTGTTTACTTTACCATTAGCAAGGTTTTCAACAAGGTCTCCCCCAGCATCCTTGGAAGGTTTGGACCAGATGGAGTTGGAGTAACAGGTGGATAAAAAAAAAAGTAAGATAATTAGTCTTCAAGACCAGCGGTCAACATTTCTAAGACTAACCAGCAGTCAATTACAAGTGACATTCTTCGGGGTTTAGTCCTGAGAATGATACTGTTAAATGACTGCATTATTGTCTAGGACAATAGAATACACCCTCACAAGCTTCAAAGATGACAGCAAACTTGGTGAATTGGCCAACATGCCAAAAGGCAGGGCTGCCATTCAGATGGACCTTGGGAAACTAGAAGAATGGGCTGACATAAACCTCAAAGCTCGACAAGGGTGAACATAAGTCTTGCACTCAGGGTAGGATAACCCCATGCAACAGCACAAACTGGATGCCAGCTGGCTCAGCAGAAAAAAACCCCATGGTTCCTGGTGGACAAGTTGAATGCAAGTCAGTAGTACATCCGGGTAGAGACAAAGGCTAACTACATCCTGGGCTACATTAGCAATACTAAAGCCAACAGATCAAGGGAAGTGATTATTTCCCGCTACTCTGTACTCAAGAGGGTGCAGTGTGCAGCTTTGAAAGCCACAGTGCAAGAGAGAGATCCTGACAAAATGAAGCAAGCCCAGAAGAGGGACCCCTAGATGGTCAGGGGCCTGGAGTGTACCATGTATGGCAAGCCCCTAAAGGAGCCAGGTTTCTTCAATCTGCAGAAGAGAAGATAAAGAAGGAATCTAACTGCAGTCTGCCACAAACTGACAGATTCTTCTCAGAGGCACACAGCAGAAGAACAAGAGGCAACAGACAGGAACTGCAGCAAGGAAAATTCTTGCTGGATACAGAAAGATAATTTCACAATGCAGGTGACTCAGCCCAAGAAGAGGGACTGAGAGGCTGTGGAATCTCCATCCTTGGAGGTTTTCACAACTCAGCTGAACAAAGCCATAAGCCCTCCTATAAGCAGAAAGCTGGACTAGTTGCCCTCCAGCGGGCAACATATATTATTTTACAAATCCATCAGTATAAAATGATTATGACTGAGTTCTCTTACCTTTACACTAGTTTTAAGCCAATATAATGCTTGCTGCCAACAGTAAGGTTATTCTGGATTTACATATGCATTAGAAAAACAAAAAATGTGGCCTGGTTCCACAGAAATGAGCTTCTATACATTGGTAGAAAAGAATGGGGAAAAAAATTCAGAACAACCTGCAGTCCTCATTAGACAAATTTACTCCTGAGGTTGCAGAACATATCAATTTTAAAATGAGAAAGACAGTTCTGCACAACTAGAAAACATCAGAATTTCCTTCTTTTCTCTTGATATACAAAGCAGACCCACCTCAACTACACACCAAACTTCCTTCTCTCAAAAGATTTTTTGGGAGTTTTTGACATTCTGTCCTCACTTTACCATTCAGCACCTACATAGCTGTGTGATGTTTCCAAGTCAAACGCTGCTTCTCATTTAAATGGATACCAAGTAGTGCCACAGATTCCCAAAGTCAAATAAAAGACGAAGGCTAACTTAAATGGTAAGCTGCTGATTCATCAACTTAGGAACATATCTAAACACAAATAAAGGAACTGCTTAATTAAAATGTATGGGGTGTGACTTGTGTTTGCAGGAGAATTATGATTGAACAGCTGGAATGGCTTCTACCCTCAGTTTTTCACCTCACCTTTCTTCCAGAGGCTGTGGTCACCTCTGCAGGAGTGGCTAAATGGCATGTGCGTTCCTTCCCAAACACTGTGGTTTACAGCCCAGCATATTACTCTAAACTGCAGCCAGCAGCAACCTCTGGGAGAGAAGCAGGGTAGATAGCTGACAGCAGTAACCAGCGTCCCAGATAAATTCTTAGAAAAATAGGTCAGAGTCTTCAAGAGCACACAAGCAAGTACTCTGCAGAATCACAGCCTCAGTAATCATCTACATATACAACGCGTATCTCAAATAGTTCAGTAAAATACCCTGAATATTTGAAAACAGAAGTTAATTAGCACCTTTATCCATCCAAATTTATTTCCTGCTTACTGAAAAACAAAAAGCAAATGGCTAGCAGTTCAATTCTTGGAAATATACCTATTGTGTATCAAAACCCTGTCTTTTTAAAAATAAATATATAGGCATACAGGTATATTTTTATACATAGGTATAAAGCCTGCATGTGAGATTCCTACATTGATCTGTTATTTCTTCAAAATCTACTGGCAGTCTTTGTTCCAATTGTCTCATAGAACAAATATTCCCTGGTTTAATAAGCAAATTTAGATACCAGCAGCAGCCTCACCAAGGCAAGAGGGAGTTCCCTCAGGGCTGCAAACCTTCTGAAAAACCTCAGAAAGTTCTGCTGGTAAACCTCCTTTAAGCCCCATGGTAGCACAACTAGGTTAATTTACCACTGCAGTTGGTTTAAAGTTACAGTAGTACGCATATGCTACAATGTGACAGAAACGACCAAAGTATACATATTCTTTTACAGCCTCCAGTATTACCCAGCATGCCAAATCCTCAACAGTTGACAGCTGGTAAGTAGGCTGTGATGCCAAAGGTAACACAAGAATTGCTATGATTTTCCATGGGATCAGGCTCTTCTTCACTTTTATCTAGTAATCGTCTCAAATACAGACAAGAACTGACAGAAACTACTGAATTCATGCAAGTTTACAGAAGCTCCTGAAAATTTGTCAGTCGCCTCAATTAACTTCAGTTTAATTTTACTTTTGGCTGCCTCTACTTATCCTAGCTCTGAAAAATTGTCAGCCGTAGCTTGCTAGAATAGACACAAATGACATTAAAAAAAAAAATAAATCTAAGAAGAGCTCAAGTTTCCAAGGATCGTCTTTTCATCTTTTACATGCTTACCTGTTGCCTCCATGCCTTCATCTTGGGTCTCCTCCAAAGGAGGCAGCGACTCTCTGCAGACAGTCTGTGCATCTGTAAAGGTTCTAAAAGAAAGTATACCTATTAAAATCTTAACCACGAGAGCTAGGAGGACCCACTACAATCAACATACACTATATCCAAAGCAAAACAAAAACACAGCTTGCAAGCACTTAGAAATACAAACAGAAGAAAATACAAATCTCAGAGGAACAAAGAACATTTTGCCTCTTTGTTGCAAACTCCTCTACAATCAAGTTAAACAGTGAAATGCCTTCGCTCTAAGGATGACATTCTATTTCATACAGTGGACTTTGGTTTCAACATCATGGAATTCGCCAGATGGAGGCACTAATTTTGTGTATCGACAGAGAGGCCGTGAACCATGCAGGTATAAAGAATGAACTAGCAATCTTAACCTTGATCATACAGCCATTGTACTAATATCACAGTGCCTTGTAAATTGTCACTGTTGATACCTGTTGA
This sequence comes from Charadrius vociferus, assembly GCF_000708025.1. Taxonomy (NCBI): domain Eukaryota; kingdom Metazoa; phylum Chordata; class Aves; order Charadriiformes; family Charadriidae; genus Charadrius; species Charadrius vociferus. The sequence continues at coordinate 1,631,030 of NW_009648717.1, read as the reverse complement.
GGTCCCAAGGATAGGGTTTTTTTTTGTTGTTTGGGTTTTTTTTTAAGGCTAGAAAAAGAAGATTTAGTTCCTAATAATAATAAAAGTTTCTCAAAAATGTCACTGTAGCAACAAATTATTATCACATGGACAAAATTAACCTGTCTTGGCTTATATTAACCAGACGATGTTTAAAGCACAGATAATATAAACTCAAAAACACGAAGTCTGTAAGCTAATAGACTGCAAACGATTATATGAGCAAAAAATCTAAACAACAACAAAGCATTTAGAAAAGACTGACTGCATAAAGAAATGCACTGCAGATTATTCATAAGCAGTAGCATGCAGACTTTTTAACTTAGCTGACTTCATTTAATAGAACAAAGGGGTGGGAATTGGCAGCTTTCAGAGGCCAAGAACAAGTCTATATTACCTTCATTCCCTCTCAACAGGTACAAGAGAACAGTCCTGAGTGAAACTCAGTAAGTCCTTCTCTGCCACAGTGTAATAAATTAACTCAAAATGCAGAAAAAGACATTCCAAGCAATGCCGTTCCCAGCTTTCAGATTAATAACAAAGAACTCAAAAGCAGTTTTTTTTTTACACAGCAGCGTCAGGTAGCAAACAGTAGGACCAAACACTACATCAGACATAATTTCCTTTCTCAAAACTATGTTTTGTAGAATACCTGTAAGTGGGACACTCCTAGAATTTATATTGTTATTCACAATGAGATCATACTCTAAGAAAGCCTTAACCAAGCTGGATCCCTTTTACAAGAATTTAGCAGATTTTTTAATTCTTCATCTATCAGAAGTGACAACCGCAGTTCTTTTCCTCCCTTGCTACCACTGTGCTGCAGATCTCCATGTCTCAGAGCAGAGGTACAGGTCCCTCAAGCAGCTGAAGGAAAATGAGGAGTCATCGCTAATCTTGCCTGCGAGGATATTTCCTCTCTTGTTAATGGCATAATGGGACAAAACATGAAAGCGCTTGTCTGATAAGCAGAGTTAGGCTTTGAAAATAGTCACTGGCTTGGTGAAGGCAGATGTTGATGAGAAACTGAGTAATTTAAACATAGAGGGGAATCATACTGCATTTTGAAAGGTAAGCCGCTGTTTGATATATGGGAAAATGGTGACTTTATGAAGCGTGATTGCAAGGACAGAATGACAGACCAGGTAGACATATTTGGGAATAAACCAAACCAAAATATCTGAAATAATTTAAACACGTGTTTGTCTGCCATCTCAAAACACTTAATAGTTCTTGAAATTTTTCCCATTTTAAAGAAAAACTACATTTGATGTTTAGAAAACTGCAATCTTTTCCATTCAATATCTTTTCAACACTAAAGCTTTTTAATTTTTTACTATTTCAAAAAACAAATAAAACCACGTCTTAGTCAAAAGATAACTGAATGTTACTCTTTCCTTCTCAGAAGAAAACAGATCTGATTAGTAATACATCAGAAGAGCCTCCTGTGAGGCTACTCGAAACTTTTAATAATCATTAATGACTTTTCACAGATTAAAATCTCTTTTATTTGCTTTATTCTCATCCAATGGTTATAGGATAATGGTTCAGTCTGTATTATGTTCCCTTAATAGAAAAATAATCAGCCAACAAGCCTGAACTTCTGGACTTGCTCTGGTAATGCTTCAACATGCAAATGTTGTATGAGGAGCTCTATGCATCTAGTATCTTCAGGAGTGTTAAAGTTAGTAACACTGTATGCAAAGTAATTGTTACCTGCCTCAATGGACTAAAGCAGTCAATTTGAGAGTTAGGGTTTTTTTTCCCCTGAAAGCACAGTTAAGAAATTTTCTATTCCATCAACAGTTTATGTGTATATTCAGAACCATCCCTTCTGAGTTAAAGAATATGTTTTTAATGTTGTTAGTTTTAGCTTTTGTTAGGAGTTATTCCTTTAAAAGTTAAGTAAAGATCCAAGAATGATTATGTTATCTGGAATTGTTCAAGTACGACTGAATTGAGCAGAATTCGGTGGGACTATCTGATCAAGAGCTTACTGAGCACACTGCAGAATTATGGTTGGGTGGTGAGATGCCCCAGCAACACCAAAATGCTTTGGAAATCTGAACTTTGGCTGCTAAATTTCTTATTAAGGCTGAGGTTCTGCATAAATTATTTAATGTTATTAGTGCAGGGACAGCATGTTCCAAAATCCAACTACCAGTTTAAAAGGGGATTTTCTACATCTGATTGTTGCGTTAAAAAAAGTTTACAATTCCAAAGGTAATACACAAAAACCTCTACAAAGCACACACAGAGGATTTAACAGTAGAGATCATTTTAGCAAGCCAATTAGAACAAACCGAGTTCATGTTACACAACGTTGACCAGCTAGAACTAAACAAAGCACACTTCTGTATAACTCCATTAGCAGGAGTAGTTTTTGAATGACAGTATTTCCTGATGTAATTTGGGATTTAATTTTAAGGTACCACTCTATCAAACATGACCTTATCTGCTGCCTGAATTCAATACACCCACCCCTTCACCCGAGATGGAGGCACAGCATGCTCAGCCTGACCGGCTCATCCAGAGGTTTGGGGCAAATCCTAATGCAGCACAACTCGCTCGCAGCTACCACCGCTACCCTGTGCTAGTCAGATGTTGCATCATACTGAAGCTGTTCTCACACACCAGGCCAACCTAAAAAGCAAGAATTTGAACATTCTCTATATTGGACTAAAAAAGTGGAAGATTCCTTTCCTTTGTTTCCAAGATTGTAACAGCTCTGCTGAGATTTATCTTCGCAAACCAGTGGAAGTAGTGCACATGCAACTGATATTGTAATGGTAAAATAATGACCTATGTAATTGACAGTCCTTACCACTGGTGATGATTCACCTGAAGCAAAGCATCCCATCTGAATTTGCTGGCACAGCAATCACTTTTTTAACTAAGTGTATTTGATGGAAACCAACAAATACAGTACCATTTCTTATCGCAACTACAGAAATTGAATGCAACAGCTAAATCTCTCCCCTTATGCAATTCTGAAATGGCAGCACTCTTTTGCTGGTTGCACATTAGAAAAACTGCTTTTTCTGTTACCATAATGATACTGAGTGCCTGTGTAACTGCACTACTTACTGTGATACTAATTTCCATATTTTTTTTTTTGTTTCAAGGGACTTTGGAATTGGCCTTTTCCTTCCACAGTCTCTATGTTTACTTTTCTGGTAATTGGAATTTCTGTTTACATCTCATATTCTAGGTCAAGTACAGTGTGATATTTGCTGTCCTCTAAATTCTCTCCTCATAGTAAAATCTTGTGAAAATACGAAAACTAAAACTGAAAATAATCTATAAAGTCAGTCTTCAATATGATAATAAACCAATGATTCCTAGTGAGAAAATGTTTTACAGAAATTTGCATTTTAATAAGCCTTACAGAATACAGTGATCACCCTGTGTAATTAGGTTAGACTCCTTTCTCTCAAATTTAAAAACTATGAACTTTATGTTGTTGGATTCAATATGTTTTGGCCTTAATTCTGCAGTGATTTGTAAGATCACAAATTGCACCAACAGAATATGAACACTGTTATGCAGCAGTCATATTATCATAAGGGGAAGATATTCATTAAACAGATTATGTATAGTGGCAAATAAGACATCTTGTATTCTTTTCATATTCCTATTCCTTATCACTATTGTTCAACTCCCGTAGCTTTGTCAATGTTAAAACTTTACCAGCTAGCTCTCTACAGGAGTTATTAGAATTTTAAAAAATAAACCAGCTTTCTATAAACTTGCAAAACTAAGCAGTTTATCAAATAACTACACCTGTATATTGTTAATACATTATTCAGCACAAGGTATTCCTTTAGACTTCAGGATATTTACTCATAACCCTTTATATACATATAAGAAGTCAGAGTACTTAAAGTCTGGAAATCACATTCACAACTGCTCACAAAAAGACTTAATTGCAAAAGAAAGTGTTTTTTTAAAACAGTCAGTAGTTCAGACTATGCATTCATCCCGAGTCCATTATCTACAGACCTATGCCGTCTGGATTCACAACGAAGCTACCATCTCCTCCTCCCTTTCCTGGTATTTCTAACACAGAGGCTTCTACCATTACACAGCTTCTCTATTCTCACCTTGTTTCCAGATAATGTTGTACCCTATGTATGGGCTCACTATACAGTGAAAATATTTTTATTACTGAGTGTTATTCTGGTTTAGTGGATAGGAAATGTTCACTGTTGAAGATACTGCATTCAGATATCAGATAAGCTGAGATTAATGTGATGCCTTCTTTTAGAAGAACAATATGTTCAAGGTGCAAAGCTATCATCAACCATGTTACTGCAGTTCCTGTCTGCTTAACTTCCAAAGCTTTATTATACATCATTGCATGACTTTTGTTTTTTCGTTTCTTCAAAATAAATTACCCTGCAGATTGTCTACAACAGAGAACGTAGCCAATAACGAGGGAATGCTCAGTTACTGTGTCTGCTGAGTGCATGCAATTTCTCTGTCACTTTCATGCTTTTTCTAAAAAGCAATCCATTTAGCTTCTCCTGGCCATACTACTTCCAAACTCAATGGCTCTCAGGAAGGCTCACTTGCGTTTTGCCCACACTGTGATGATCCAAAGCAGCACAGCTCCTTCATCTGCTTCGCTCTTCCTCTGAGCATATCACTTACAAGCTCACCCACCAGGCTACTTTCAAGTGGCAGTAAGCATGTTACTACATATTTCTTACAACATAGTCTCCACCTTATAATTAAACTCCTTTCTCTGCTTGCCTTGCCCAAAGAAATATTTTGTAATATGCAGGTGTTAAATCTTAGGGCGCAAGGTGTGCAAATCCCCATTTGCAAAAGTACTTTTTTCTCAAACACTGTTCTTGAATCGGCTTTCCTAACTATTAGATATGAATCTTATTTAATACATAAAAAATAGGCTGAATGGAAAATATGCATTTTTACCAAGGCAGAACTGCTTCGTGAATTTTGCTTTAATCTTTCCCTGCTTGCTTCTCCTGGGGATGACTTGGTGAATTTCACCCCTAAACTTCTACAGCTTGTTTGTTTGATTATTTAAGTAATCCATAATAAAGTAGATGAAAAAAACTGCTTCTTCCAAACCACGTGCATCTTTTGTCCCGCTTCATTCCTTGTGACGAGCGTCCTAAACATTTATCTCTGTTCTAGCAATGGGAAATTACTTATTTTTTTCCTAAGATTTTGTTACACGTTCTCCAGGACAACCCAGCTATACACATTCCACCAGCCTTAATTTACATTAGAGCTGCTTTTGGTAGTATGGTTTTGGTCTACATCTGCACATTCCAAAGTACGTTTCATTGGGTGTTAGGTATTTTCAACAGCTCACTGGGGCATTTGAATTCAAGATGGAATCATTAAGTAATCATCTGACAATTCTTCTGGCAGCAAAAAACGATGACTTAAATTACCTATGAGTACCTCTGAAAACTTTAATGATTCTGGCACTTTGCCTAGAAACTTCAGAAACTAAATATCTTCATATGGATCCCATTCATGAGTAATCCCTTCCTGATTCCCCATGCATCCTGCAAGTGCTGAATCCAATATTTTAAGACAGAGCTCTGGGGAGAGATTGTAGGAAAGAGCACAAGGCAATAAATTTAGAATCATGGATCCGTTCTAGAGTTCTAAACAAAGACAATAAAGTCACTCTGACTTAAATCAACATAGCAACATAGTACCACAGCTTTGATAGCTCAGCAGCTAAACAGAAATCTGTGACCAGCACATAAATAGCTGAGTAGCAAATACATCTCCAGACTCTGAGGAGCTGTGAATTGTTACCCAAGACATTTCGAAGTTGTCTTCTCGTTTTCTACAGCATAAGGAAAAAACCCCACAGTAATGACACAAGACATAAGTTCTTTAAACCCTAATTTTGTATTACATGTGAAATTATTCATTCATTAAGGAGCAAAGTAAAGAGTCACAAGAGGTCCTCGTGGTTCTTTACAGTGACATTGCTATCCATTATGACTGGTTGTCTTATTTACTAATTACTCCTCTATTCAAATCAGGGCAATATTATAATACATTCCTTATTCCTTCTATTTAAAATTCCCTTTGTCCTCGAAGAACAGGTTAGATTTAGGTTTTAATTGGTTTTTGTGCCCTCATGAGATTTAAAAAGGGGGCCACGAATCAGCCCAGATTTGTTCCTACTCTTGTAAAAAGGGTCAGCTGATGTGACAATCAGTTTGCTTTTCATAGTGCAGAAGAAACCAGTGTATCTCAAATTACTCATATAACGTCTTCCCACGCAAAGGTATATTTAAAAGCAACACAAATGCTTAATAAAAAACAAAGTACTAAAGATAAAGTTAACAGTTGAGACCTATTTTGCCATATAACACAGTTGGCACACACCTTTCAGTAAAACCTATCTCTTTTCATGCAAAAAATACAACTAAAGTATTTCTTTCTTTTGTTAGGACTAAATATCCTCAAAAATCAGGCCACTTATTTTGGTGAGCAGACCAACTTTACAGATAGCTGAGAAATATGTGGGTGCATGTGAGGAAATGAACAATGTATCCAGCCTTTTTTTATTCTCCCCCTTCCCCCCAAAAGGCTCTATTCAGCAGCTGGGGGTGTACTACAACCTTTCACTGACCTCGGTGCAGATTTTCTGGCTCTGTTCTTCCCTGCACTGCAAAAACCCAGACCTGAAGCTGAAATCTTCCAGTAACTGCCTCTGTATGGCTCTGTATGCAGGGACTGCAGCAAAGTTTGGTTACACAGAACTCATTATTTCATTTCTTCCTCATTTTTAGGTCACACTGATTCAATTTCAGCCTTACAAAAGGTCTTTTCTTCCTCTTTGCATTTTGCTAGAATTTTATTTTCTTTGTCTAGTCCTTTTAACCTGGAATCCTACTTCCAGCATACAAAAAAAGTATATAAAGTTTGCTACCTAACTTCAAACCACACCAGGTAAACAACACTATTTAACAGAACAACACACACTGACTTAAAAAAAACCCAAACTAACAAAGATTTATTTATGCCAAGGACTTCGAATGCATTCAAAGTATTTGGAGTTCTAGTGTCTGCAATATTCTTTTTATAGAAATTCAGAAACAAACCAAGTGCTAAACATCTTTCGAATGCCAGAAGCTTAAATTTCCTGTTTGCAGTGGATGCACTATATATTTTCAAATTCTTTTTTAGTTTTTTTTTTTTTTAATAAGGAAACCATGGAAGCTTTTTTTTTGCTTAAGTACGTCACAAATAGAAGCATGCACAGACTAAAATAGACGCATTATTACTAATTTAGCAAAATCCTAACTTTCATGCATGTGTATGTACCTATACTGATCACAAGTCAAATACCGTTTTATGATCTTAGGACAGATTAAACAAAAAAAAAAAGAAAATTCTAGTATTAACTACATTAGGACTCCAGAAGCAACAATAACAACAAAAAATTCAAAAGCTTTCAAAGATTTCTTAAACTTTTTTCTTTTCCAAAAACGTTAAGTCTACAGTTTGCTCCAAATGATGCTACTCCAGGATTACAAAGCCCAGAACAGAAGAAACTATTATAAAAATGATCCCCACTAACTGTTTACCTGAAAGGGTCAAGCAAATCTTTCAAGTGACATAACAGACAAGTTGTTACCAAAACAGATGTGAAGTTAGATTTAACTTAACAGAAAAGTAAGTATCTACCTGATACAATAGTTCAGCCTCTGGGAATGGATAATTAGTACTCAGCAATAGTGACAAACTTATAATAATCAGAAGATAAAGTGTTTCCTGCGAGATATGTTGTTCTATTTTTAAAATATATTCCCACAAGCTCTAAAGATGAGGAGCTTTCTCTAGCAGAAGATAGAGTTCCAGTGACAGAGTAACAGGAAAAAGAAAGTATTTCTCCCTTTGGCTACTGGCTGCTGTCTTCTCTCTGTCCTAGGCAGCGCAAATCTTACCTGTAAAAAGGCAACAGAGACCCTAAAACAAACTCTTCTAAAATGAAGTTTCCCAGCTGGTGCTTTAAGATATGGGTTACCTGGTTAAGTTCTGTTGCCTTTGATGAGAAGAAGATGCTCAACCACAAAGGCAAATTATCATCTAAGGATTATTCCCCCAAATTCAGGAGGGAAGACAGACCTACTTCCATAGCTGCAGCTAGGGTATTTTTGGAAGTCCATTCAAAGTAGATTACATACATTTTAATATGCACGGAGCAACTGATAATGAACTTCTAGAGTCTTCAGTGCTGCTCTCACCATCAGAGACACATGAAAGGATGGTACAGGAGCATTGACTGTTTGGGTTTTTCTCCTGAATTATCTGAATTTTGCTATTTTCTGGCATTTGAGAATGCCTATAATCTCACCACATGGCTGAAAAGCCATTAATCATTTAATTTACTGAAACATAAGAGTCTAGTAGCTTACTACTATTTTCACTAGCATTCCATGTTTGTGCAAAGCTGTGAGCAGCTGAGCACAGGAGCTAAGCATACATACCTTTTGTTGGAACTGCTCTACACCAAGTTCTGCTGAGCCCACTTCCAGGGCTAAGAGCTTCTGTACTATAAAATGAACACTATACAACTAGATATATGCATACAGCATACAAGCAACATAGTCCATACTAAATGATGGTATTAAGTTTAACGGCAAACTAGAAGTTAGCGTATGAGAATAAATCTATTGAGAATTTTGATTACAATTTTCTCTCATTCTTGCCTCAAAAGATACACCTTACTCTGCGTTTTGTAGTACAGGCACCATTAGGCAGATAAGGTTCTTGTGGATCTGCATGGCAGTAGAAGAAAAACTTAAGTTGTGAAAAATTGGTAAATCAGTTTCTTAAAATAAATACTCAAGCTACTTTACCTATTTTCATAGCTTTCTGAAATATTCATTGCATTTTCATCTTCCAATTTTTTCATCAGAGTCTCTCCACTGTTAGGCATGCTGACAAACCCTTTAAAGCTGGTCACAAATATGCTCAAGAACTGTGCAGGTCAGGCATAAATAAGCTACTTGCACAACTGAAGAAATCAACAGTAACTGGTTATTTGTTAAAAAAAGAAAAACAACACGTAATACAAGAGGAGGAGACTACAGCTACAAAAGCTATTTCTTTCTGATTTTAACATGCTTGAAATGTCGCAGTGCCTGAGCTGCTTACTGTTAAACTTTCCTTTTAACTCAGTTTTCTTTAATTATCCATGAGAAGAATTTTAATGAGTCTACAATGCTTTAAGATGCAAATCTTTTCTTTTGCCAAGATTTTCAACGAATTCGTTCACAGAAGTTGAAGCAATTCTATTTTTATTAACTCTAGTTTCAAAAAAAAGAACATTCAATGAAGTTATTTTCTTAAAGAAAATGCAGATTAATTACATGAGGAAATGGCTTCAAGTCAATTATACCCAGTACTGCAACAGCCAACACCTCCTCCAGCATCACAACTACACCAGCACTTCAGCTACTTCAGTGTAGAAGTTTCTACACATGACTAAACAAATTACTTCCCAGGATGTAAGACAGTCTAATTTAGCTACTTAAACTACTTCTATACTAGTAAACAGAAAAGATCCATAGAATAGCTCAAGCCACCCACTGTGAGCACCTTCCCTGGGATGGTTTTGGTCTGTGCAAACTGAAATGGCATTTACCTAAGCCAGGGGATAACGCAGGCCAGGGCCTGTTACTGGGAGACGACATTAACGACAACCCTGTCTGAAGGAGGAAGAGAAGGACACAAGCTGTGCCATGCCATTTCTCTTCAGAGCCAGAGAACATGATCTAGAATGTTTTATTTAGTGGTAGAAAGACAGCTAAAGTGATTAGGAAGATGTAAGACTAGTAAACATCTAACTTCACAGATATACATTAATTTTATTCCAGAATATCTTGCACCATATCCAAGTGCCTAATTGTAGACAATGCAATTTGAAATTAAAGGAAGAGAAAGAAAACTTAGCAGTGGGATTCTAAGGGGTCTATTCTCACACCAGAAACTTGCTTTGATAATATCTGAACACAGAACAGGGGACATTTCAATGGTAAAAATGTGTCATCTTAACAGCTAAAATTAATTTTTGCCAGGATTTATTTAGTTTATTCATTTTGGGATAATTCTCCAAATTCCCACTTTGTTCCAATGATTCTTTTCAGAAAGCCACTAGGTATCTTCCATGGGCTTGCAACTATCTTTCCAGAAATACCCAAACAAAAAACAGGATTAAACTCTGTCACAAAAAATCTGGTTGGTTTTTTTTCTTCTTCTGGTCATCTAAAATGTTTTACATGCTATGTTATATGAAGGAATCCAATTAGACAACCACTAATTATCTTGCCTGGTTTGCATCCTGGGTGCTGAGTGGCTAGGTAACAGGCTGGTCTCATGGCCGGAAAATGACTGTTAATTCTCTAAAACTTGTACTGCCAGCAGATAAACAGAAAACCTCAAATACACATCTCTTCTATCCATACTGTGTTTAGAAAGGATTTTTTTGTTTTGTTTTTCATATAATCTTCCTTAATCTAACTGATGGCTAGAAAATCATTTTGACACAATCAAGGATTCTCTGCTGCTAAATGACTCCCCCAGTAACAAAAATGGCTACAGGGCAGCTAGGCTGTGAAGCAAGGGGAATTTATCAGGGGGGACTGGTGCAGAAGAGTTGCTTTTGGACTGTAGTAGAAAACTCATACGATTGTGCTAAACTAAGTTTCCTGCAATTGTCAGCTACAAACAGGCCTCTCATTTTAACAATAGACTTATGAACGTCATGCTGTAAGAAATAGTTCTACACAGAATTTGCTTTTCTATTTCTGGTACAACATTTCTAGGTACTCCTCAAGTTTCAAGTAATAAATCCTAACAAATGAGGCTAGCAGTAGAGTTCAGTAAGGAATGACCTTCACCTTCAAATGATTTTTACATGCTGCAGTTTAAATGATGCTATGGTCCTTTTCTTTTATGCCTGTATCTACCTGCATGCAACCTGCACAAGATTGTACTAGACTCAGACTGAATTTTCGCGGTGGGATGGGCTGCTTTTACCAGCTACAGGTTAAGATTTCTGGGCCTTGACACGCTTACAGAGCTATGAAGGAAATTAAGAGGCAAACAAAGCTCACATACTGTTCACATCCTTTGCTCTACAATTATGATTGGTATATTTCAGGAAATAGTGACTTAGAGTTGAAGACACTGTCACTACAAACCTGCACTGTCCCAAGATCCCAAACAGAAACATTACAGAGGTCAAAACAAAGCGATGTTGTTACTAAGGTCAGTAACCAACAGAACGGCAATGCACAGATCAGCCCCAGCGTGGGTGGAGTGCATGGCACCCCTTCATGTTTGGGACAGGATGTTTCAGGTTTAATTCACAATGCCACTATGGCAACATAAAACTGCTCCTAGTTGTGTACTGCCTCCTTTCTTTACTTCTAAGGCACAAGTGCTTGTTTTGCCATAAAACTTGTATTTAAAATTAATGGAGGAGCACACTAATTCTGGATGTTCCTTGCTGTTCATCCAGTTAGTCTAAGCAGGTTGTTGATTCATGTAACAAAAAAACCTCAGTGTGACTGGCATTTTTTTTTGAAATAAAAAACCTGGTAACAAATATCTTAGTGTAAAACAATGTTTTTTGGTACAAGCATGATGTTAAATAGATATTCCTATTGTTATTCTGGACTTTTAGCACTGAGTCTAAAAGCAATAAAAATCGAACCCACAATAACCAGGAAAAAATCTAATACCTTTACAGTTTCTATTTCAAAGGCTCTGTTACATTTATTTACAAAAATGGCACTAGTTCTACTCTTTTTTCATTATTTCAAATCAGTCCTCTTAAAGCCTGGCAGCTTTACAGCTTGCTACTAATTGCAGCCCTCTGTCTGCTATGCTCCCAAACAGCTGTTAACTGCATTTACTGTGATTATATACAGCTTCCACACAAGATACATTCATACTTTTTTTTTTCCCCAGTTTCTCATAGAATTAAAGATGAATTCTGGCCTCTAAAACATTTTTCCCAAAATAAAAACAAAGCCACCTCTACAGTTACTCTTAAACAAGAGTACGTTTCCGAGTTTAAGCAAAACTCTAAACCCAAACATGTTCAAACATTACTGTGGCTACGCCTCCATTAAGTCTTAGTAAACAAGTGAGTCTCAAAGCATACCTTAAAGATCAATAAATTTACACTAGCTTGGGCCAAAGTGAAGATTTCCATAATGAAAAGCCCCAGGAAAGAAACATCTTTTTAAACTCTCACACACAGTTTTTATACTAATTCATTTCTAATGAAGGAGTTAAGATGAGAAAACGGACAACTTTTATCCCTAGCTGTGTCTCCCCGTACTTGCACAACTGAAGGGAATTCATCCATACTCAAATCATCATTTCTAGGCAAAACCAACAAGACTACCTCAAGTACATTTGTCAGACGAAGCAGAGTTTCTCCCACAAAACACTTTGCTATCCGTAAGCATAACCAGCTGCATGTATTAATATTTCAGGAAATTTCTAGTAGCAATCTCTCTATAAAAACATTTTCTTCCAGTGACTGTGCCACAGCAACAGGAATTTCATTTTGTTTTTCTGAACAATGGTCCTGCTTTCTAGGGAATTTTTCCACAATAATATAGAAAAAAAAACCCCAGATTAGTTTGTGCAAAGCTTCTGGAGTCTAAGTGCCAGTAGCAAAAGCATCATAGATTTGCATGTAACTACCAGTTTGTATTAATTAAGGAAGAAACTCTTAAGAAAAAAGAAAAGTAGGTGCAAAAGTACCCCTGGAGAAAGAGGCAGCTGTTTCCAAGCAACTGAGGAGAGGCAGAACATCCTGTCAGGTCAACACAACAGTTGGTCTGAGGACCAGCACATCCAGAAATGACTGTTTTAAGCTGAAAGTAGCTCACATTTTCACAATTACCTATAGGTGTCCATTTATCCCGTCATATTTACAGTCAGGTTTTCTACAGGCCCAAACCACTTACAGATGCCCAGCCTTTAACCAATCAAAACCATACTATGAAAACAAGTCTTTCTTACCCCTTCTGTATTACTAGAACTTAATTACTACAGATTGTTGCACATTTTAATTAAAACTTGCCTCAGAAAAATCCTCTGAAGATGCTAGTTGCTCACTATACACTGCCCTAAAATTGCTCAAAACAAATGCCATCATTTAAATTTTCTTGCAGATACAGGTATTTTACTTTCCATTATGGGCAAAAAGATTTTCCTAAGAGTTTGCTTCTGTACAAAGCATCCTTTTCAGATATTAATTATGGGGGAAAAGTTCCAGTACTATTAAAGCTCCATTACATAAAACTGTTATACTTTAAATAGCCTTTTTAAAAGTGTATTTTAAATAAGACTAAAAATCACAGGTTAAAAATATTATTTAAAGGGTGTTTTCTTAACAGCTTTGTAGAAATTGTGATACCTGTTCGGGTTTAGATGCTGAAAGAATCCAGGTCAACACCACGAAAAGTCTGTTGTGATTCTGATTTCACCTTCCAGAGGGATTCCTGAAGCTCTTTATGCAAATTTAGTGTGATTGAAAACAGACACAAGCCTCAAGCCCTCAGATTCCTGATTAATTCTTTTTGGGTGTTTGTAATCAAAGTTATTCTTGGAACTTCTTTACAAAAATCAAGGGTACTGCAGAAAACTGCAGCTGCAATTCAGCAGATTGTACTCTTACCTGTGTCTCTGGGATGCTGCTTCCAACAACAGCTTCACAGTTTAAAAGGCATGATTAATGAGAAATGGTAATATGGCCAGATAAAAGATGGAAATGCAAACAAGGAGGTTCTATGAGTATTTCATATAACAGAGATTAAAAGACACCTGCATAATTCTTGTAGCATATATGCTATAAGATAGCACATATGCTTTATATATATATATGTAAAGCATAAGATGCTATATGCTCCCAAGGCCAGGTGGGAGGTAGTGTTTTGACTCTTGTTTTGTGCTAACAATGGGAATACCTACTTCAGAACCGAAGGCAGAGTCCTCTGGTGGTTAAATGAAACGGGCAGTGGGAGCTAATTACTCCCCAGTCCAGTCCCTGCCTTTTTGCAGAGAACAGAAATTCTCTGCCTGTTTTCCTGGTTACACCTACAAGCAAATTTGATACTGTGCTAATAAAGAGTGACAAGGTGATTCGTAATATTACATGCAGCTGGAGGGAAAGGAAAGGTAAGAATAGTAAGAGAGAGCAGCTGTTCATCCGAGAAATGGGTAAACAACTGCTGGTTAAGAACAACCACAGACTTAAGGAGACATGGTGTGGAGCAAAAGAAACAGAATTGAGCATATACACACTTGATCACCAGGTTGTTTAAGTAAAGAAACCACCACTGTAATTGTTGAGAAATACAAAAACACTTTTCAAACCCAAAACACCCGCCCTTAGTACTTTTCCCGCTAATTCTTTGAATGAACAAGGACTTCGGTTGTACCAACGGGAACCAAAGATGGAGAAAAAAAATACTGAATATTAAAGTAAATATAACCTGATATCTCCCTCTAATAAAATGAAAGGAAAGTAAATAAAGCAGAATGCTCAATCCTCTTAAGCAAAGATCCATACCAGCGAAGTTTTTGCATGTTACTACTAGTAACAAGTGTTACTAGTAAGAAACCACCCACGAGGCTGAGTTCACATTTTATTTACCAATCTCTACATATACCTACATGAGGGTTTCTACTCACAAAAATTATATGCTGTCTCTTTACAAGATACAATTGATCTTTGAAATTCAATTCTCGGTGAAATTCATTATGTGCTTTGAAAGCCTCTCATCTGCTGTAGCATTCACCTACTGCAAAGCTATTAACAGATTTATCATTTCTTCTTAAACAGGAATATTATCTTCAGGACTATACAATTATAGCTAATTTATCTTCAAGGTGAAGACCATTACTAGAATAAACTGAGTTTTTTCCTCCCCTTAAAAAAGGGATATGTAGTTCTCAGCCTACAAGTTTTACACAGCAACTTACTAGAGTTATCTTTGAAAGTAATTTCTGCATTTACTTGTCAATATAATTTCACAATTGCAAACACAGATTCCCATGTTCAGCTGCTGATCATTATGCTTAGAGAAAATAATAGTTACCAACACTGATTTCTTTGTTGTGGCTTTGAATTGTTCCTTTCCTTGACATTTTGGGTTATTTTCCTGTAGATTAGCTGCTCCTGCTTTATTAAGTCTACATGCTTAATGTAAGCAGGAGTACAGAAAGAACAGATTGCATTAATTCAACCTTCTAATAATATTTACCTGAAACACAGTAGAAAGTTCATTATAATGGCACTAGAGCTTTAAACCATATAATTTTTTAATTCTAAACCCACATTGCTTTTTCTTTTTTCTCCTTTTCTTTTTCTTCATTTTCCAATGTTAGACAACGCAAGAGGGTTCTTTCCTTCACGGTCATCTTAGCTTTTTACCTGTACTGCGGTTGACAGAGCACTGTAGCCTTTGGGTTACCATAACCACAGGAGATGTTCTCGTTTTACAAAACTGTTTCCAGGAATAAAGAACTGTTTCCTGGAATGAAAAACAGCTTGTAAGAATTTCTACTCATTTCGAGTTTGAACAAAATCTGTTCTTAGTTCATACCGCTTTTTCATTTGTGATTCTCAGTATTCATCATCTTCTATGAAAACATGCTCTTACTCAGCTCCCGCACCAGTACCAGTTATCTCCTTTCACCTGAGCAGTAAATAATTAATTGGAGACCTTTGGTTGCCTGGAGAAAGATGAAAACTAACCCAGGTTTGCAGGCCGCTCGCAGCAGGCTGGCTTGAGGAAAGGGCGAGTAACGAATACGGAGCAGGGGCACACCATTACCTCAACTAGTTTTAAAACGCCCAAAACACTGAGGAAGGCGGCGCCGGAACTCCAATCTATTACCTAAAGAGAACAGCTTCTAACGCGCAGCCGGTACCACAGGGGCGGGATGTTTGTACGAGGGCGCCCGTCGGGCCCTCCCCAGGCCAGAGGCGAACTGAAGAATTTTACAGGAGAGAAGGGAAGCAAAACTACCGCCAGTTAAGCCGGCTTCCCTAAAATTACACTTTAGCCAC
>NW_009648717.1:1576477-1614137 GCF_000708025.1 Charadrius vociferus | reverse complement strand
TGTGGAGCTGGCGGCGTGCCCGGGGGCCCAGCTGTGGCAGGAGGGGCTGCCTTGGTGCCTCTTTTTGGACGCGGTTGCCAGCCGTCTCCCCGTAGTTGCCAATGGGAGCTCGTTCTTGTAGAGATGGTGGTTAAAACAGGCAAAGCTGAAAGGATTTCTAAATGTTCTGGTGGCCATCGCGCTGTGCCAGATGTTGCAAAGGCCAGCGGTGGCTCTAGCTGCTGGGCTTGCGCTGGATCCGTTTGTGCTCCTGAACAGGAGGAGTTTTCTTCAGAGAAATTGGTAATGCAGATGTACAAGGTAACTATCCAGAGGAGGTCACTGGGCTGCACGTGGGGTGGACTGTTCACAACAAAACCCTTTTACTGCTATTAGCAGAGACCTGCTCAACTCCCAGTGTTGCCTGGGATGATAAATGAGCACCACAACTGGACAGCTATTGAAAACTTGTATCTAAAAGCAGGTCAGATAATACCTTAACATACGAATAGAAACTCAGTATTTATGTATGTAGTATGCTAATTTACAAAACTGAAGCTAGTTAAATGGTAACATAGTCAAAGGTAACCTTTTCTGCCTTTATTTTTGGCCTGCTTTTTTACTTACACCACTTTGCCTGGTCCTAAGTAAATCATGTTTCATTTGGAAGTAGTAATTTCAGTAATAGCAAATAGTGTTTAAAAATTGACTTAGTCATTTTACTAATAGGAACTTAAAGCGCTTATTTTTTTTATAAAGTGGATGTTTTTATTTGTATCCAAGTCCTTCTGTTTGCGATGAGTAAGCAACACCAGTGTCTGGTCACTTAAATCTCTTAAGTTCCAGCTGGATGTAGCAGCTCAGCAGGCATGAAGGTTTCCTGTGTAGCTCTAGAATGACTAGCACTGCTGTGACTGGATGTCTCAGGACCTCAAGACTTTGAGGATAGTATCGTATCCCTTTCTAAATGGATTTGTTAGAGGTCTATAATGGTGCAACTACCATAATCATCAAAGCGTAGTTTGTGTATGCTTGTAAGTTGGATGTGACTCTGAATTAAGCCCACTTGTAATGTGGGAGGTGGGGGGAGAGGGAGAAAAGGGGTGGTTTTCTTGCACAAAATTGTACTATTTTAGTCTGTTACACATTTGTTTAGGGAGTTTCCTTTTGGAAACAGTCGAATGCTATGAGAGAGCTATTGTGGCTCAATCTGAAGATGGAGTTGCATATGAGAGGGTTACTTTTCCTCTTGGTCATAGTTGTTCAGAGCTTCTTCTTTCTTTTTAGTTTAAACTCATATCCCAGGCATATGAAGTTCTGTCGGACCCAAAGAAAAGGGACCTCTATGACCAGGGTGGGGAGCAGGCTATTAAAGAAGGAGGCCTGAGTGGCGGCAGCTTCTCTTCACCCATGGACATCTTTGACATGTTCTTTGGTGGTGGAGGCCGAATGAATAGAGAGAGAAGAGGTACACAGTTCTAAACAAGTTCTAGAAACTCTAACCATGCACTTAAGCATAAAACACCTGTGCTATGGTAGTGCTGTTCTGCTAAGTGCACATAGTGTGGTTATTACTCATTGCAACAATAGATCAAGTAAACTATGATTATTTATTTATTTTTTTTTAGTTACTCTGGCATTAAGATTCTACTATAGTAGATAATGTGACGTAGCCATAGCAATCTTTCCGATGAGTTCTGTTTATCTTTTGTTAAAGTGGGTGTGGGTAATGTAGGGGAGGGGGAAACATTGGTAGGTTACAGCAGTTGAATTAGACCTGGTTTAAGTTACCTGTTTTCCAGATCTGTGCCTCACTTGCTCATATGCTTTGGGCAACTTGCTTCAAAGGACACCATCAACTTAAACTTTAGTAATGTTAAATCTTATGAAAATATTTGGGCGAAATTATGTGAAACTGAGTACAGAGTGCTACCAAAAGCACGGTATGATTTTTGTCATTTTCCATGCCTAATGTCTGTTGAAGGAGCAAGTAGTAACTTGCTGTAAGATCTTTGAAATTATGCTATGAAGTGGCATGGAAATTTATAGGTACGCATAATAGCAACTTCTAAATTGACTAGATCTGAAGCTGGTAGTGTCCTTGCATCTTGCTGTTTCAGTTTAGCTTATAAAATTAGGGGTAGGAGCAGGGATAGGGTGGCTTTAATGATGCTTTGCTTAATTACAGCTAAACTTTATGTACTGACATAAGTGGGTGCAGCTCAGTGGAAGCTGATGGAACTGCACATGCTTTTAAGGGGGATGGAGCTGTGTTCAAAGTTTGGAATGAACTTTACGTTTCTTCAGTGAGACTGTGCATGTATGAACAAGTGTAGAAGCCTTTAAATGAACATTTGTCCTTATAAAGCTGAACCAGAATTAATTTTTCTCTTTTTTTTTTTTAAGGCAAAAATGTTGTGCACCAGTTAGGTGTATCTCTTGAAGACTTATATAATGGTATTACAAGGAAACTGGCACTGCAAAAAAATGTTATTTGTGGAAAGTGTGAAGGTAAAAAAATTAGTGGTTTCAGACCCCTCTTACTCCAAGCGTTTTGTTTGGGTTTTGTTTTTTTTTTTTTTTCAGCAAGCACATTGGGAGGGGGGCTGGGAATAACAGGGGGGGGATTTTTAATTTTATTATTTATGCTTATCTAAGAACAAGACTCTCTTAAACATAGTGGTATAAAGTTACTGTTCTAATGGCAGACTTAAACTCACTGCAAATTATAGTTAAGGGTACCTAAATTAAAAGTATCTTAATCTGGAACTTAAATGGCTGTTTTTTTAAACTTTTCTTTTTAATTGCTGTGGGTAGAAGTATAGCTTGTATTACGCAACGCATTTTGCAGCTATTAAGTATCCATAATGACTGGTCGTCTTTGAGGTAAATCTTAATGAGGTCTTGTATCTTAGTGCTCTGTTAAATATTTAGCAAGCAGATTCTTTCCCAAGTATTAATGGAATGTCTGGGTTTTGAAGTCAGTATGCTGATAGTTCCTTGAAAACCAAGATGTATTGGGAGGTGGGGCAGAAGCTAATAAAATAAGCTGTGCATAGAAAACTTGACTTTCTTTTGCTTATGGAAACTTCTAACTTCTGGGGCATGTTTTGTGATAGAAACCAAATTCCAGTTACATTGGAAACACATTACTGAACTACTCTAAGTTGCCCTAAAGATGCTCTTGAAGTCAATGACTTCCAGCCTGGCTACTGTAGAGTAACTATTACCTTTTTTGAGACTGAGATCAGATTTAACTTCTTTTGTCAAAGGTTATGGCGGAAAGAGAGGGGCAGTAGAAAAGTGCCCTGTGTGTAAAGGAAGAGGAATGCAAGTTATAGTTCAGCAGATTGGACCTGGCATGGTACAACAAATCCAAACTGTGTGTCCAGAATGCAAAGGCCAAGGTGAAAGAATAAATCCGAAGGACAGGTGTGACAACTGCAATGGCTGTAAGGTTGTAAGAGAGAAAAAGATCATAGAAGTTCATGTTGATAAAGGTAAGAACTGTATATTTGTTCTGTGTCCCTGTTTATAGCCTGTAACTCTGCAGAGAATAAATGGTTTTCTTTTCTGCAGGTATGAAAGACGGTCAGAAGATAGTGTTTCATGGAGAAGGTGACCAGGAGCCTGATCTGGAGCCTGGTGATGTTATAATTGTGCTTGATCAAAAGGATCACAGTGTCTTTCAGAGGCGAGGGCATGACTTAATCACAAAAATGAGAATTCAACTCTCGGAGGCATTATGTGGTTTCAGAAAGACCATTGAAACTCTGGATAACAGAGTTCTTGTCATATCATCTAGGCCAGGTATGTCTTAAGAGTTGTGATGCTATATAAGCTGCTTGCTTGTTTCACTGTGCCGGGACTGGGGGTCTTTTGGGGGTTTGGTTTGGGTCTTTTTAACCAGTTGATGCAACAGATTCAAACTACGCTTGCAGTTGTTTAATTTAGTTGGGTTTTTTGTCATTCTTGTCACTCCTAAAACATCACATGCAGAATTACAGCTAATGCTGTCAAATGCTTCGTAACAAACTTCAGCCTTGGTGGATAGTCGGGAAAATACTCCACTGAAACTCTACTAGATTGTCTGTTAATTCAGCCTGAAGGCTGTGCTGAGAGAAGCCGATTCCCTTACATTAGAGGAAATGGCCTAAAAGGCCTGCCTTCTGTATAGCTTGGGTTTTAGTACTTGCAGTCTGCAGCCTTTTCTGAGTTGCCTAGTAGTCTCCCTCAGGTGCTGCGGGAAGACTGCGTGGGTATAAGCCTGCCATTCATGGCAATGAAACGTCTGTCACATCAGCTTATTACAGCTCTTCCCTCCGTGTAGGTGAAGTGATAAAACATGGTGACCTAAAGTGTATCTGCAATGAAGGGATGCCTATCTACAAATCTCCGATGGACAAAGGCAGTTTAATTATACAATTTTTGGTAAGTTGACCGCTTTTCTGTAGCGAAGATAGCTGTGTTGGTATCAGGAGTAACTATTCATTAAAACAAAAATATAAAATTGTAGGTCCAGTTCCCAGAGCACTACTGGCTGCCAAGGGAGAAACTGTGTCTGCTGGAGGCTCTCCTTCCTCCACGAGAAGATGTTATGATTACAGATGAGATGGATCAAGTAGACCTTGAAGATTTTGATCCAAGTGAGCAAACCTACCGTAACAGTGGGGGAGAAGCATATGAAGAAGATGAGGAAGGTCCAAGAACGGGAGTACAATGTCAGACATCTTAAAGCAAGGTGGAATAGATGCCCTATACAATGTAAATTTTCACAATGAAAACTGCATGGCTGTAATAGCCACTGCTTGTGGTTTTTGTGTTCAGCAAATTGAGTTGCTGCGCTGTCAGTATCACCTTTTTGTAACTAATTTATATTGTGTTCTCGTAGTCTTTATATATAAAGCAAATGTCACACAGCTGAGAACCAACTGAGTTGGTATACATTTTCCTTTGCTGTGAAGGTTCTCAATTTATTTCACCTATGCTATTTATATAAGACTTTGGCAATATTGATAGAGGCTAAGTGGAGTGTCTTATGTAAATACTTTCATACTGGAAAATTAATTTCATAGAATAAAACCTAGCAGAAAGAACTTCTAATAAATAGAACTCTTCACACTTTATCATGCTTCTCTTGTACTTTCTGAGCCACTCTAGACATCCCTTTAACTTAAAATTTCCTCGAAGCTCAGACTTCTCTATCTCCTAGTCTAGATTGTTCTGTGTTCAGCTTTTTGTTAGCTGCAACACTAGTACCTGTACTCCTTTTTGTACTTCAAAAGCATTTTGTGCATGCCCCTACTTCTTACATAATAACACTCTTCCTCGTTTTCTTTTTTTGTAGTAGCATTCCTTAGCTCTATGTAACTTACAGTTATAAGGTGTCCTTCTACTGTGTATAGAGTGTAGCCCACATACATGCCAATAGAATACATAGAATTTTGATCTTTCAGAAGCTCAAGATCTCTATTTCAGCCTTCCCGAGAAAGGGTTTTTACTTCCTTCTAAGTGTTGTGTACTTGAGCCTTAACTAAGGTAAATAAACCAAAACCACGTGTGGGGTATACTGCTGCTGTTTTATGCCTTGAGAGGATACCATAAGAGAATGATGACATTAAAGCTTTTTTCCTTTTACCTGTTCTCTAGCAGAGTTTGTATTAAGTCACAGTTAGAAACAACTAGCACCCTTTAGTGAAATTAAACCATGGTGAATGAGCTACATGTCACCATACAATTGCTGGAACAGGTGTTCAACTTGAGTGACCCTATTGCACTCACTGGGACAACATGAAGATGAGCACAGGCTCTTGTTTCCCATGCATGCAACACATAGCCTCAGTCACTCCTCCTTTTCCTAAAATAAGCTGCTGTTAGACTCAGTCAATGCTTCCCAGCTTCACTCTATTTATGTATAAAGGCAGTGGAGATTAACTGCAGTTACTTCACCCATGACTACATATTTCCAAAAATACATTCTTCCAAGGATTAGCCACAAGTTGCTTGCATCTGTAGCTTTTATTTTAAAAAAAGTAAAGCTTTCTCATGCTAAACAAAATCAAAATTACATATAAACATATCTGACTGTGCAGATCACCATTACTAAAATGCTTTTATTGTACTAAAAAAAATTACATAGGCCAGTAGTTTTCCTAAAAACTGCCGAAAAGAGTTAACCAAAGGGTTCAAGTCATGATGTTTAAACGGGACAGTCATAAATATGAATTTCTTGGTCATCTCCAACAGATACAATTTTGGACCCACTTCCATTGTATTTCACTCCCCAAACCTGCAATTAGAACATACACAAGGTTATTCACAGGAGACCAAGAAAAAATGCCTTCACCGCAGTCACATTTATTGACTACAACAAGCAGAGGAGGGACTATTATTAAGATCACCTTATTCGAGCTGGTCCAATTATGGCTCCTGCTTTAACAGCAGATGAGGTGGATGAACCAGACACTGCCATCTAGTAGCCTGACAAATTCTTAACATTCCTCTTCTACTGACAATGGATTACACAATCTAAAGGTGCTTGAAAAAGACTGAAAAGTACTTGCCCCAGTTTGCGTAAATCAAACCTAACATTTTCACTCTTGCCCATCCAGTCTTTTCTGAAAAGTGTATTTTACAGTGCTTTCAAGAAAGCAAGAGAGCAAGTATTTTTCACGCAGACTGACCCATTGTGAGAAAATGGAGAGTGATCCAGTTTATCCTTGGGCTAATTAAGGGAGCTACTTACTTACCAGTGCAGACCTTAGAAAAAGTTCAGCTCCGTCCTCTAACTTAAGCTTGGGACACTTACACAAACTATTACGTCACCCCCACCTCCATCATCAGGATGACATCAGGAAAAGCAAAGGCTACCTAGTACATCATTAGTGTGAGACTGCAAAATGGCTATATTGACAACAGCACATTTTGGGGTATCTTGCACACCATTTTGCATTAATACCTAAAAAACAGCCTTCCAACGAGACGATACTGCCTTCCACCAACTTACGAGATTGTAACCAACAGCTAAAACAACAGTGGAAATCCAATTGTTTGGTATTTCAGTAGTAAAACCCCCACAGCTGTAGATAACTGAAAAGGTTACCAGCAAAAAAGTACTGGGTAAGAGCCTAAGTAAATTCTGAAAGAATTTCCTTGGTTAAGTCTCCCTTCATGATCCATTATAAAAATAGCATTGTTCCATTTAACACCTAACATTTGGAAAAAGAGTAACTTGGTAAGTACCTAACTTCCCTCAAGGGTCCAAAAAAAGGTTTCAAGGCTGCTTTCAAGTATCTTCTTAGATAATTCCATCCTTTTAAATATTTTCCTCACTTACACAGGCACACACTGTGTAAGATAGAACAATAAATAAGACCATAGACAAAGATAGAAAATACACTCTGGAAAGAATCCTTTTGCCCACTCAGGATTGCCCTTATTTGGACCTGAGAAAACTAATTACTTGGAAGAGATCAACCTACATGCTTGGAACATTAGTTCAATATTAAGTGCCAAGTAATTATGAACAACTTTTAAGACTTCAGTACAGCAAGTCCAACCCCGAAGCTATAGCAGCAATTTGAAGCACAAACATGCACAACTACACAAGTAAAGCTCTCCTGTGAGCACAATGACCTAGGTAAAGCAATAATACACACACCTGATCTTGGTGGTCAAAGAAAGTGTGAACACAGGTTCTCGTCCCAGCATCCCAAACTTTTACGCTTTTATCAGATGAACTGAAAGAAAAATACTACTGATCAATGTTTAAATTAATAGATGAACTACAGTTTAGTGCAAAGCTTGAAAGATCTCATACAGTAGACATAAGAAACCCGCTTTCACCCATCAAATAGAGATACAAAGTAACAAAGGAGTGCAGTTACCTTTAAAATACATGTTCTGTTTCAATATCTGCAACATGAAAATGAGGAGTCCTGCTTTAGCCAGAAAATTCTTAAAACTAAGTTCTCTGGATAAAGGAACTATTACATATTCTGGGTTCCCAACTGCCTGAGCTGTTTTAAGAGTTAACACCAAAGTTCAACTAGATTAACATACTACTACATTCATAGAATGGTTTAGGTTAGAAGAGACCTTGAAGATCATCGAGTTCCAACCCCCCTGCCATAGGCAGGGACACCTCCCACTAGACCAGGTTGCCCAAGGCCACATCCAGCCTGGCCATACAACATTATGCTGCACTTTTAAATTCAACAGCAATTTTTCAACTATTTAGAATCAAATTGCCCTTCTCTTACGTGTCCTTCACTTGTAGGGAACTGTTCTCCACTTGCAGTGGGATGACCTACACTATAAAATACTATTCACTGCTACTGGTCTCACATCACAGACTGGCTCTTGAGTCTTTAACTGTAACGTACGTTAATCCATTATAGATTCCACTGCAATTTGTACACGTTCACTTTTTATGATCCATTTCCCTTTAGAATCATTTTTTTTCCCAGTAAGCATAAACAAGTTAAAAATCCTCAATACCTGGAAACAAAATGGGTATCATCAGGACAAAACGCTACATTTAATACCCAGGATCCATGACCACTTAATGTACCAGCCAAGTTTGCGTGTTGCCTGTGGAAAGAACAAATTTTAGAAAACATAGAATTTTAATATTTGGTTTGTGAATTCCAGGGAAGAAGCAACAGGAATATACTCTAGCTAGTGCAGTCAGGAACTCAAGGTTGTGGAAGGTGACTTCTGGACATCTGTTCATCTGGCTGAACTGGTGTTACAACAGATTCTGCTTTTCCATTTCAAATGGTTAACATGCAAAGAAGTCACTAAGAAGAAACATTGGTGGACAAAACAGTTTCACCATGAAGAAGGCAAAGTAATGCAGGTTTAGGGGAGTGAAGATCACTGAAGCCATGCTTTTTCCTCCCCAGGGTCTGCCAAGTTTTTGCACAACGCAACACAAATAGGTCATAAATATCATTTCTTGGGAACAGAACAGATGTTTAACATGGGTAAACACAAACACACAGGACAGACATACAAAACAATCAACCTGGACAAATATAAGGAAAGTAATTTCTTTTCAAGTTAAGGCTGTCATCTACCTATACATTTTTTAAAAACTAAGGGTGTAGTATTTTATTATTATTTATTACATAAACAAGTCAGCAAAAGCTGAAGGGAATTATAGACAGCAGACAGCTTGATAGATTTCTTGCAGTATCAGCCTCTCTGAATAGTTATTTTCCTGTTAGCATGTCTTGCAAAATAAGAACTTACACATCGTAAATTTTGATATAGCCGTCATCTGAAGCAGTTACAAGTAACTGAGAATCTGGAGAAAACGTCAGTGACCGAATAGGCATCGCGTGACCTGAAATTCAAAGTTGTATATGGCTTAGATTGTAGCTATTCCTCTTACTAATGACAGTGCTTAAGAAGCTACACCAGAACAGCATGGTTTAACATTCCCTGTTAAAAGAGGGCAACCTCTGCAGAGCCTTTCTCTCTACGCCTCTACAGGCTTCTTCGCACAACATGAAATGGTAACCGAGAGTAATTCTGAACGTTGAATATTAAGGCATATCCACAGCAACACAAAAATATCTTATTATTTCAGCTGTGGATCTTTATTAGAAAGTAGGTCATATCTTTTAATATGACATATTTTCTAATATGACTTTATTAGAAAGTATGTCACAAAATAATATGAAATCCTATTACAAAGTAAGTGGGCTTTTTAATTATACAATTGGACAGAAACTGCATGGACATTAAAAGCCCATTTATCTGTTAGAAAAATGCACATCTTCTACAACATAAAATGTTTGGTTATTTTTTAAAACAGGAATAAATGGCTATAAAACTAATACCACAGCAAAAAGAAAAGTCATACATGTGGCAGCACACATTTGGCATAGCTTCATTCCCTTGTACTGCACTGCGGTACAAGAAGGAGCTGCAATTTAAGAATTTAGTTAAGCATGACTGACTATATCCTTTGAGATAGGCATTTACAATACAAGCCTGAGTTTCCAGTTTGCCTCTAGTATTTTAAGTGGTTTAAGTTACAGCACACAAAATAACTAAATACTGTCTAATGGACAGAAACATCAACTCATCTATGCCATGGCTGTTGAATCTTATTCTGACTTGCATTACATACTTTAATTTTGTTGAGGAATGAAGCCATTCAAAAACCATTACCTTCTAACGTATGCAGAAGTTTTCCAGTTGCAATATCAAAAATATTGATAATGCCATCTATCGCTCCACTGGCTAAGTATTTTCCATCTGGACTCTGTAATAAAACACAAGAAGTACGCATTTAACAACTGTATGTGTTTATGCTGTGTACCTCCCTGACATTCTATTGGCAACTTGTCACAAGTACCATCTATGTAAGATACCTGGACTCCAAAAATCCTGAAGACTCCAGCTGACTTATTCACAACATGCGAATAAGCAAGATCCAAGTAAGTTTTTCATATATGCAGGGTGGGAATGTCACACAGTTTATATTTGAAACTATCAAAGTATGGCTGTGATTTAGTATTATGTAGAGAGAAACTGATGGATGGAAACAAAACTATACGATTTACGACGTATTACAGCAATAGCAGTTTCACATAGGAAATGATCAATTGTGCTTCTTACATATGCAATGCTAAGGATGAACTTTCCTCTGGTGTCCAAAGAATATTCTTTCTTTCCAGTTTCAACACCAAAAATGTTTACTTTTCCCACGTGACTTCCTGTTGCAAGGTACTGGGAATCAGGTGAAAAAGCCAAGGACCAAGCATCAACTGTATTAAAAAGAAAAAATATCAGTTAACTAAATACCATTTCTAGTTCTTACTCAACAATGTCAGTTCTGTATGCATCTGTTTAGACATTTAGCTCCCTTATTACTCTTAATACTCTAAACTCTACTATATAGTCTTAAGAAGAGTTTACAAGCTCATGAAAGTTAACTTCCTTCTATGTAATTCACGGAGCATAGCTTGAGCCATTTATTTCTGTTTAGTGAAAGACTGTACTTTGTAAGAAGACCTTCAGCTTATTAGACCCTCCTGTAACAATAAAACCAGAGTTTAAGACTGCATGAGTTAACTCTAAATTCTTACTTTTCTCCTGGTACCAAAAGATATTAAACCAGTAAAAGAAAGCAACACCAGTATCTAGCAAAGCACAGAAGATGCAGGAGAAATGCAGATATATGAATGTAACATAGATCAACATTCCTTGCAACAAAATTTGGAAAAAGAAACCAAACAAAAAACAACCACCTTTTTATAGCAGTACAATATATTTATTTGGCACAATATAATTCAGTTTTTTTCTATAAGCTTAATATTAATTATCTAAAATAGTGCAAGGTTGTTCTTAAATTAGGGATTGCTGGTGGACCAATGAAATATTTAGAATAAGATCTTAGGCCCTGAATTCCAACTTGCAAGGTGCAACATTGATCCAGACTTCAGCTTTACTGTGTTTTGACTTGCTCCCTCAGACTTGGATAAATAAGCATCACATAAATATCTCAAATTCAGTGCAGTGCTTGCAAAGAAAGCTCAGACCTTCCTTGTAAACCAATTTGAATAAGCATTTGAATTATCTTTTTAAATATCCCTTTATCAATACATCTGTAAGAGCAAACTGGTTTCCATTCTGCTTTATATATCTAACAAAAAGCATATCTAAATGTCTCCAAGAAAGTGTGAGTAGTGTGAAAAAATAAATGTAAAATTGTCTGATACTACTTTGAATTCATAAAAATCACTTAAGATTTTTTGCAAACAAAGATTTAAAAAAATACCACAGCAATTTAGTTATCTCATATACCCTAATTATCCATTGCACAGAATTTACTATCTAAAGTACACTTCTTATGCAGAGACAGATAAACACAGGTATCTTACCAGGGCCAGCATCTATTGACTTGATCTGTTTGCCAGTTTCTAAATCCCAGAGGCGAATATGGGCATCGAGGGAGCTAGATGCTGCAATGGAGCCTGTGTGGCTGATATCCACAGACACCACGCCCAGCTGGTGACCCTCCAAAGTCCACTGCAGATCCAACTTTTCGTCATTCCTTTTGTTCAAGGGAAAGAAAAGCCTAGTTATGAATAGCTGGGCGTACTGAACCAATCTCCAACCTCCGACAAAACCAACAAACAAGATAACCCACACTTCTTCATTTTGTTCAACAAAAGGGGAATCAAACTTCAGCCATGAAACATGAAGACAGCTACGCACAAATTGCTTTCTGTGCTTAAGGGACAGAACCGGCAAATCAATCGTTTACTATATTTCTGCAAAACATGTACTTCATCTTAAGTTTGTAAGCAGTCCCACTGAAATTTCAATTGCACACCTATACACGGGCAGTTACACAGCAGACTGTTAAGCTGTCAGCAAAGCATGGAACATAATGACCAACGTTTTTATAATTACCACAACTGAGCTACTCGTGTCAATTAAAGCACATCAGAATGCTACTGTTACAAGAGAAAAAACCAACGAAGAGAGAGAGAACAGTTCTGTGTGCCAGGCTACCCCTTCCCTGCTGTGACTTCTAACATCCCTGTAGATTACGGAAATTCAATCTCCATACTACTTCCAAGGCTTAAAACTGGTTAATATGGAGCACTTACCACTTCCAGACCTTCACTAGGTCATCCAAAGAACCAGAGATCACTGTTTCAGAACCATCTTTTTTACTTTTTCCCCAGGCAACTGACCAAATGGCATCATCATGAGCTAAAAGAGAATATAAGCATAGAAATTAAAAATTAAGTGGTTTCTTTTGATGGAAGACAACTACCAGTTTTGGTAACGCTAAAACTGCTGATTGTAATGTTGGCAATAGACCCTTTGCTCTCCTGCCACTGTTTTTATTGTTTCAAAACACGCGATGTATTTTGTTCATTAAGGTCACTGTTGAAAAAACAGCACAACTATTTTTGAGTTACTCAGGTTTATACTTAATATAATCACAATCCAGGTCATCTCCCAAGTATATATGCCATTATCAATTCTACATCATCCAAGGAAGGTGGTATTATTTAATACGTGTTAGTGATTTCTCACCTTGCTCTTGCTTGAAGAGAATACCGTACTGGAAAGAAAAAATAATTAATATTACGTATGAGCAGCCTAAAAAGAAATATCAAGCTAGCAATGAGTTTAATTAACGCTGTGTTTCTACTTACCTGTGTGGTCATGTCTTTATGAAAGCAACCTTAACAGGAATGCTCTGGAAGGAGAAAACCCATTAGGCTCAGCAATAAGCCTCTGCCTCAGAAACACCGCTCGGGAAGCAGGCACCGGAGCAAGGCCTGAGGGAAACCCCGCCTTTTTCTCGCCCTTCCCTCGCACGGCGAAAAGCACCCGCCACGCACGGGCCCAGCACCCCCGCCGCGGCCTACCCTCGGCCCGCGGCCGCCTTCGTCTTCCCTCACGGTACGGGACAGAACGGAACGGTCCGCAGCTTTGTGCCCACCGCCAGCCCGCCGCCACCACAGCCGCCGTCGCAGCGTAATGACGTCACCCACCACCGAGAGCGCGGCGAGAGCGCCGCCCCCTTCCCCTCAGCCCTTGGAGGACTCCGGGTTCGCGCTCTTTCCCGCCGCCGCGTGGCCAAGGCGGCTCCGTTCGCCCTAACGGCGCTAACGGCTCTAACGGCTGCGCGCCCAGCCCACCGGCGGGAGCAACGGCCCGCCGCCCGCCGTCGGCAGCGTCCTCAGGTCCTCAGGTCCGCCGCAGGGCCGAAGGCAGCGGGCTGGATTCCCCCAGGCCTTCGCGGGCCGCCCTGAGGAGCCCCTCTGGCGGCAGCGGTTGTAGCTGTCCAGAAGCAGTCAGCCTATTCTATCGATGATACAAGTAATAGCGATACCCTTCGGTGGTGCGATGTGTAGTTTACTAGTGATGTAAACTGTGGGAAACATGAGGGACTGAGGAGTGCATTCAAGTCTGCCGTCTCAGCAGTGCTGAAAGGCCCTGACTGAAAATTGGAGCTGGCCGCCTTCTGTCAAAGATTTGGAGGAGGAATGCCAACCCGTCAGGGGAGACCGAGCACAAAATTCACTTCTTACCCTGGGCCGTTGGGTCACTTTATAAACAGCCAGCTCCCAGGATCCTGGAGTTGCAGTAACAGTTGAGCAGTACTGCCCATTTCTCTCACCGCAGCACAGAAGGCTACTTTAATTTCATTGGAGTGAGAGGAAATTTCCCTACTAATCATCCGTTTCAGAAAAAAAAAGGTATGACTTTTTTGGAAGCTGAGTTTTTTTCAAGTTGCTGCCTCTGCTTGAGTTAGAAATGGGAAAAAAATGTCAGAATTAAAGTTCAGGAGAATAAATCAGATTCCCTGAGGTTTAAAATTAAAGACAAAGGATCAGTGGCCTTTCACAGCTTTTAATCAGTCTTTATGTGTACGCAAAGCTCTTTGAGATTAATAGAGCTTGTCTGAGTAAGCAAAGTAACAACAAAAACAGGAATTCTGAATGTGTCTTAACACAGTTCTACAGTCAAGAATGAAAATCTGGGTAAAACTCTTACATATAATTACAGAATCCTTAGTTCTCTCATTATTGAGATTGAGCTTTGAGAGGATTTTAAGGCATACTGCTTTAATATATTGGATTTCAGAAATGCTCGTTTTCTTGTTAGTAATGATGCCATGGTAAGCATTTTCTAGAAGTGAGAGAAATTATGTTTCTATTTCTTACCAGGATTCTCCAAAGAATTCTTCCATTTAAATTTGTAGTTTCGCCTTATGTTCAAATGAGCAGGATTTGGTTTTGCAATTCTGTATAGAGTACTGCAGAACTGTAATACAACATTTGACAGAAAAAGTGTTTCTAATCTCTCCAGAATTTTCACATCATGGAAAGTTCTCCTATGCACTAGTATTTACTTTGTACCTGGAACACCTTAGACCTTTATGAGAAAAGATTGTTATTGTTCTCCTGTGAGTGCAGAGTGAGATTGTGGGTTATTTCCTACATCCCTTATGCCACAAATCTGTACTTGTTAGAGTGAAAGTTGATTAGATGCTGCTTTGGTGCATCAAGAGGATAACCTGAAGAAAAGGGTGCCACATACTTGATGTATAGATAAACTGCCTCCTTGGAATGATAACTGAGAGCTTTTTTCTATATGTTTGTCCTTGTTCTGGAGCACTAGCATGCTTTATATCTATATGGATAGTTCAGCACTAATCGGAATAATGCTTTATGAGTGTGTATGTGTTTAAATGCCATTTTTTTAGAAAATGTTACAAGGGAAAACCTGATGTGTTTAAAAACATTCTGATCACCATGATATTGTGCTAACACATAGGAGTGAATTAGGTCAAGACTTTGAGGTGCTGTATAAACATTGCAAAATGCACTTCCCAGCCTGAAGCTCAGCTGCAGAGAACAAACCGGGAGCAAAATACTTAGATTCAAAAATAATAGGCTATTGTGGCCACATTGCAGCCACTATTCAGATCAGCATTCACAGTTCAACACCTGCCCAGCTTCACAAGGAAGATGAATGGCAAGTAAGCCTTGATTTATTAAGGTCTTGAAGACACATGAACCTCCATAAAACAGTAAGGCTAGATAATTAACCAGGAGCTTCAGCTCTGCAGGTACATGAACACTACAGCACTCAAATGTTGTCAGACATGTCAACTCCTCTCCCCCCTCCACACTAAATAATTCATTTACTCATGGGTTCAAGGAAAATTATAATGGTATTTGAAGTTATGTGTGGTATGTGCCAAAGTGTGTAATACATGAATATGTATTCTTGTGGTTATCAAGATGGAACGACCTTGTCAGTTCAGGAAAGGGACTGTGTAACGTAACTGTGCCTGCAGAGGGCTGGATTCAATTATAGGTCCCTTTCAGGGCTCATCCATCAATATTGGGTTTGATTTTCCATCTTAGGGTTCAGTGTACGATCAGTCACAGAAATCCACAAGTGCTGCAGAAACAAAGAGTGGCTTCTCAGAGAGCTTGGAGTGTGTATGCAGGTTTATACCATCTGCCCGTTGTGGGGCAGCAGCATCAAGATAATCTCCATCTCTTTCCAGTAGCAATGGGTTGGCATTCACGATGAAACATTAATCATTCCGCATCCTTCCGTGTCTGGGGAGTCTGAACAGTTGTGGCAGCAGCAAAGAATCCTCTGCTTGTGTTGCCTGATGTGCCTCTAGGAAACTGTTAAGTGACTGTGTTCCTGGGAGTGAATTGGAACGGCAGTTGCACTGTTTACTCATTTATTTCAGATATCTGTCCCCTCTGTCAAGTTCCAGGAAGACAGTTACATACAGTACCTATATCTTTTTCTTGAAAGACAGTGTATAAGCATGTATAATGCACCCATCAGCATTGTAGTGCCATTAGCATCGGGGTAGTTGAGGCAAAAGCAAGAGCCACAGAAAATCAGATCCTAATACAGTCTACAGTTCCACTTTTGAAATGAGTCCAGTTGCTTGCATGCAGATTTGATAAATTTTCAGCTTTACTTTGTTTTGCTCTGCTCACTTATTTCTTTTTCAGCTGCCGTCCTTTTTCTTCCCTTTTCTTGCAACTTCATGTGCTTTTTCACTGATAGGTTTGTCTTTGATGGTCCCAAGCAGCTAAACTGGGATGTGGAGTCAAGTATAAATGTTCCTGAAGTTCACTGAGGTTCAAATCAAGGCTTTGCTTTAGATCAATCTCTTGTCTTATTTTTACAACATCTATTATAAAGGCACTGCATATTGCAGGTGATGGCACCACACCCACCCATCAGATTTTATAGGATATAGAGTCAAAATTACACTCACATCTTTAGTCTAAGCGCTGGCCCAAACAGGCAAATGGTATAATGGAAAAGCTCTTCTTTGAGAA
Source organism: Charadrius vociferus (assembly GCF_000708025.1). Classification (NCBI taxonomy): domain Eukaryota; kingdom Metazoa; phylum Chordata; class Aves; order Charadriiformes; family Charadriidae; genus Charadrius; species Charadrius vociferus. Next base: position 1,597,293 of record NW_009648717.1, on the reverse strand, counting down.
TCTGAAACCAAGTCCAAATATTAATGACATTCTTGCCCTGTGAGTTACGGAAGGATCATTATCCCATTTCACAGATGGGTGAAATCTGAAGCAAGGTGACAAATTTAGTCGGTGGTAGACTGAGGAACGGAACCCTTTTCTCAACCTCTTGGTATGTGCTCTAACTCAGTGTGTTATTGACATTGCTTTAAGCTTACGCTTAAATATTAAATTGCTTCTCTAGCAAGAAAGCAAGCCTTCAATGTATTCAGTCAGCAAGCAGTGAAAAGTTCTTGGGTCAGACAAAAAAGGAAAAGAAAATCCAAACTGCCAGAGACTGAGCCTAACAGGAATGAAAATAATACTTAGCACTTGGAGGAACAAATCTTTCTCTGACTGGCACTGTGCAGTTCCACCCCAAGGTGTCCTTGTGGGGTACTGGTCAGACGCAAGCTTGGCGTGAAAAGCACTTTCTTTCAGAATGGATGAGGTGGGCAGTGAGATTGGAGTGAATGAACAGCTGCTTCTAGGAAGAAAAGAAGAAAAGAAAACAGTTAATTAAACAAATAAATCCTAAAAGCTAGAGTCCCTCCTCCATGGAAGCAACCTTATCCCCACTGTCACCTGCAGAGAAGCCAAAATGGTTAGATGTAATTACAGGCCTTTTAATCTCCTGCTTATGGCATTTATAGGTCAAAGGGAACCTTTCAGGGCACAATTGTTTTGAAAGGAATAATAAAATAAAGGAAAAAAAGCAATAAGCATTGTTCTTCATGAGAGATTTTCTAACAGTTCGTCTGTGCTTGATAACTGAACCCAGCCATTATTCTTACCCTATCTTCTCTTTCTCCTTGTGGAAAGACTTCAGTTCTTCCTTCATTTATTTGCTGTATTTAATCAGAATTATTATATTTTATTCTTGATTTTGTTCTCTCCTGCAGCTTCTCCTTTTTCATGGGGTGAGAGGTGGGTGAGAGAGAGTTTCTAAGACCTTAACATGAGCCTGAAATGTTGAATGACTATATAAAATGCAAGTGCGATAAAAGAAACATCTGGTACTCATTTGTCAGGATTGAAATAAGGCCCTTTAAAACATTGTGCTTGTGGTTGGGACTTGCTTTTAGAAAGCACAAAGTTCCAACCCATACATCAATTCTAGCAGTAAAACTTTTCTCTCTAGTATGATGAATCTCACGTGTTTTACCAAAATTAGTGTACGTCCCTTGCTATTGTGGCTTCAGATATGTATGACAGCTATTGAGGACCTAATCTGTGACCTTATGTGCCAAAAGTGAAGTACTTGAGCTCTAGGAAAGCCTTTTTGGTGGTCAGTTAATAATAGTCTGTTGTGAGCAACTAAGTAATGATCACATAATCTAAGCCACAATTTTAAGCCTGATTGTGTACTTTTTACTTTGGTGTCCATACCTGATGCTAAAAGAAAATGCTGTAACATGCATATGGGTAGGCTTTTTGATGCCAAACATCACCTATGTGATTGATGTTCAATTCTCAAGTGTCAATGAATGTCTACAGTCAATACCTGGATAAAGCAAGACACTATCCTCAGAAAGCAAGAGTACGAAGGCATCAGGGATCCCACGCATTTTTTTCACCCAGAATGCTAGTTCTTCTACTTGCATGTGGGTCATGTGAAGTTATGATGGGTGGCGGCAAAGAAGACAAGAGAAAGCGTCTTTTTTTTCCTGTTCCCTGCAGACAAATGTTTGAATAGGCTGCTGAACTGGGAGACAGGGAGGAGGGAAGGAGTTTCCTCCACCTGCTGTGGGACATTCTCTGCCTGAGCAAGCTGCTCACAATTCACTAAAGATGGTACAAAGGCATAATGGTTCCATTCTCTGGATATGTTATTTGCTCCACTGTAAAATGTTATTAAACTTATGCTTCTTAGGGATTCTCTTTATAAACTGACAATCCACTTAGCTGCTTAAATTGGCTTTGACCCTACTTTTTGCTGGAGTGGGAGCTAGAAACTGGCTTGGCAATGTGGCAGCTTTGTAACTTCAAGGGTCTTTTTGATATGAAAAACTCATACAGGATCATATGTAGAGGGCGCAACTCTGGATTTTGAGAATAATTAGTAAGAAAACTCAGGAAGAAAACTCTGCGTTCATTGGCAGTAGATGCAAAGAAGGTTTGTAGTAATTAGTTCAGATACTCAGAAGCCTCTATTTGTATTTAGTAAGTGTTTGTTCCTATGTGTTTTTGTGTCACCAACTAGAATATATTTACATAAATAGACACTTAGGTCTTCAATGCCTAGTATCCATTTGCATGAGTTGCTGGCAGGCAGACTATATGGATACACTTGGCTCAACCAGCCAATTACTTTGCCACTTATCTTCATGTCACTGCCCTGCTTTGTTATTGCAGCCTTCAATGCCACTTCTGTCTTCATCAACACTGTCTCATTCATGCTGTTTGCTTTGATGACTTTGCTGGGCAACCTCTTTCGTGTTCTTGTCTCCTTGTGAGAGAGGCTTTTTCTTCTTCAGTTTGCCTGTCTGGCTCACAAACCCTTGTGAATCAAATTGACGGAATTAACCTTACACAGAGGAACTATGCTGGAGGATAAATGCCAGTGCTCTGCACGCTCTGGCTCCCATGGAAGTCAGTAGGAGGAGGACTAAGTATGGCACATCATGAAACATTACATTCAGCTACCTCTGGATGAGATACTTGAGTCAAACCATATAAGTTTGTTAAATCATTGTGTCAATTGCTGGCTGTGAAAGCCCGTTTTACAGTGGTGATTCAACATACTATTTCTGCACAGCAAGAGCATGTCTTCACGTCTCATACTAGGTCTTGAGCACACGTTCAAGTGTCTGCTGAATCAGTTCCACAAATACTTCGTACAAGATGCTGTACGCTTTCCGCTGCTATTGTGAGTGCCCATCATAAGTACTTCATTCACATTTGACATTGATGGGTATTTCATATAATGAAAAAAATTCCTGACTTCTAATGAGGTGATTGTTTGACTGTTTTGGGACACCTATGTTTAGTGATGTGTTACTGACATAAGCAGAGGCATGGCATGAGGAACTAATAGATTTTGTATTTGAGGTAATCATCATCTAGGTCTTAAGCTTTCTAAGTCAGACACAGAACCAAAAAAAAAAAAAGGAAAAACTCCCGATTTCAGTCAATTTCAGATCGATCGCTGTGACTAGATGATTGCTGCCAACAGCACAAAACACTATTGGAATTTGGACACTGTGATCCCAAGGAAAGCTTCAGTTCTATGAGTTTTCCCTGACAAGAAAACCTATCCTCTGAGAATTGTAACATTTGAGTTAATTTATGAGGTGACACCTGGAACCCCGAGCTTTTGATAAGAGATTCTGGTGGCTTGGAAATGCAGTCTAAAATGCAAGTGTCCCTTCCAAATTGGACTTGCAAGTTACCAAAACCATAGTGGGGAACTCCTGATGAAAGGTTTTCTTGCAGAGATCGATAAACTGAAAGTACTAAGAGTGCAATTTTCCCAGTTGTGTCTTGGCCCTCAAGAGTAGACTTAGAGGTACTAAGGGTGAGGAGCCCCTAAATGTGCTCATTGTATGATATTTGACAAATGATAGTGAAGTGGCTTTTGCATTGCACAGGAGTCAGTGCCTTCTGCGTTCATCTGAAAGAGAACAATTAGTTTATGCAGCTGTACTGAGCTATATTTGCAACTGTGACCCAGTTAGCTTCAGCTCTTGATGCTGCCTAATGGGGGGAAGTCGTGCACAACATTTCTGTAATGACACCTAGGCCAGAGCTGATCCTGCATGAAAAGAATTACCCACTGACCGCAAAACTCCTGAGGTCAGGAGCGAAGAGTGTGATCTTTTAGGTCCTTGCAATGCACCATCAAATTTCGTAGTGTAGTCGGTAGCTCTCTTTACTACCCTTAGTTCATATGTTGGTTACTGGCAGAGATTTAGCAGTTTATTGTTTGAAGTGCTACAGTTACCATAAAAATGACTGGGATATTTCAAATTTGAGTGCCATCACTATATATAACTGTGATATACAGTATGTCACAGTAATATGGGATTGGTACAAGTCCGTAACTGGCAGTTTAACAGTAAAGTCTCTATTGTAGAAATTTTACCACCAAGCAAGGTGGTAGTAAAAATACGTGAGTATTGGCCAGCACATCATTCACCAGTCTAGTGCAAACGGTGAACATTGCCCACATGAACGCAATCTTAGAAAGCAGAGAACTATAGTTTTGGCCCAGTAGCTCGGTATTGAACAAGAGAACGGACAGCAGTGGTCCTGTCTGGACTTTCCATGATGAACGGGGATTTTAGGAGAATGCTCAGAAAGTAGAGGGTTTTGTCTGACTCTTTTACACTACTGAACTAAGTATATACAAGTGTATTCAGGTCCCGATCCAGCAAAGTATTTAAGCATACGCGAAGTGTTTTAGCATTGAAATAAAAGTATTTTGAAGCATGATGCTGAAGTATTTTGCTGATTCTGAGCCTTAATAACAGGAGATGAAGGTAATAAAAGCCCTCTCCCATCTCCTTAGTGAAGATCGTTGCCCAAATCCTGAAGAAACAATTCTAAGGAGATAATTTAGGCTGATGTTTTGCCTAGGTCAGATTCTTCAGTTCCTGAATTGAGGATGCTCCTAGTAGAGTCTCCATGCATTTTGATAAAATGTGTGTGGGTTTTGGGGCCCTCTGTGAGAAGAGTCACTTTTCAATATAAAAGGGGATCTATCAAACATCAGAAGAGGGAATGGGAAATTCAGCTTCATAGCCGGGTGGTCTAAATATTGGCACATGATCCTCTGCAGCAGTTTTAGATTTTGAAAAGCAGCTTTTCCAGCACATGTTTAGAATTGGAATAATTTACAATGTGAAGAAAAAACAAATTACAGATTTCCAGGGTAAGTATGAAGGACCAGTCGTCTCCTGTTTCCATATACTGCTTCTTGTGCCAGATTTCGGTTTCTGAGGAACTGAGTAATGCCCAGGAGAAGGTCTTTGCTGGGAGAGTAATGCACAAAAGCTAAAGGGGACTTACTAATGTGAGCTGCAGTCTGACATACTTTGGAGCCTTAAGTCCTGGATAGCTAGAATCTGGTCGTTTTTGTCCGGACCCTGTAAATGGAAGACTAGTAAACCTGCCTGGCTGTTCATCCTCAGCATAATGTCAGCCGTGGCCATTTATGTTGCACATGTATTCACCTCTCCTTCTGTGCAAATCACAGCAAGAACAGCTTCTTTTCCACAGATGGGAAGTTCCTGTGTTTATTACACATGATAATAGAAATATGTTATAGCAACTGCTGATAAGGTGCTGATTTAAAGAGATGCAGACTGTAAGTCACGGGCTTCACTAAATAGTTGTACCTTAGAAAGACTGAATAAAAGCAGAAAGGCTTTTGATTGTCTTCAGTGATCAGTGTCTTGAATTTGAGAGCTAGATTTCTTCCAAAACCAAGTGGACAAATTTCAATTGTTAACAAAGTGAGTTTGTCTGTGAGGATTTTACATTGTCTAGCTCCTTAAAGAAAATACCAGCTTGCTGAGTAAACACAATCCCCTTTGCTTTGCCATCTTTACATTGGTGTCTGCACAAATTCTTTTTGTTGTTGCTGGTCGGGGGAAGGGGGGGGTATTGTATGAATTGGGTCACTTTCCAGTCTCCTTGCATTAGAGCATGGTAACAAAATCCAATGTGACAGTTCCCCAAATGTTCCAATGTTTTCAAGAGGGAGGTGTGAGGCAGTAAAGAAAGACTCTGCCCTTGAAGGAATTAAATCTCGTGGAAAACACAATCCCAGGTCCTTCTAAGCGCTTCATTGACTGACTTTTCAGCAAACTGCTGAAAGCCTAATTGGACTATGTTTTGATTGGTAAAACAGATCTGGGAGGCAGTCCATAAGCAAAGGGGAAGATGGACAGGGAAATCTGAGATACACGCTGAGTTATTGTGGAAATGACCATCCTCTCAAGCTGATCTGAACTTTCTCAGACTGCTACACTGTGGGAGAAGAAAGGAAACAGCCCCAGGCTACTGCTTTTTTCTTCAGCTGCTACTCTGTACTGAAGTCTGGCTAGTACAAGTCATATAGACCACTTTGATGAGGCAAGAGGAGACAAGCTGGGCAGTATGGGCAGATGCTGGCTCCCAGGAACCGTAACTTCAGCACGTTTAGTGGGGTTGGGTAGGGATAGGCGGAGCGTGTCCTCTCTGCTACCCATGGTATTGCTGCAGCTTGCTCTTCATGAACTGATGCTGCTGCATACACAGTGGCTGTGGATCATGATTACCCCACTTCCCAGAGTTTCCTTCATCCCCTCTTCCTCTTTTAGGTAGCTGCCTAACAAAGATGAGAAATCGCAGGGTTTTCTAGATGGTCCTGCCCTAACGCAATCCCATCAAGACAACACATTTTTTTGACGCTATGCCCGACTCCTTGCAAGAACAGCTATAACTTTTCCTTTTTGGAGTGGCTGTATTTTGTTTTCATCTCTGATGAAACCAAAATCTGTGACCCATTTTCTGAAACATACACCATATACTGAATTCTGATCAGAGACATGTTTATCTCAGGGTTAAGATGTTCAGAATGTTAATATCATTGCAGTGCATTCCACTGCAAACACACATGCTCAGATAAATTAATGCTGTAGGCGTAATACTTGTGGTTTAGGTGCATATTTTCTCACACAATTGTTATAATTAAAAGCACTGATATCAGAGGCCCAGGAATGTAGAACTGGTATCCCTTTGCATCCTATATAAGGCCTGTGTGTGACGAAGGATTCATGTGGAGTGTAAAGTTTGCACCACAAGACAATGAGCATTGCAGAAAATCAGGCTCTAAACATAGCTGAACTAGAGAAGGAAAAACAAACTTGGGGATTCAGAACGAATCCAAGGATGCCATTCTACTAGGTGACTGCAGATTTCTTCTGGAGATCCCCATCTCTGTGTAGAGGTGAATGTCCCCTTGATGCCTCTGACTCCCATTATTTCAAAGGAAATACATTCTGTGTGTAGCTGTAGTTGTTCAGTTGTACTTGCAGGTAGAACTGACCTTGTAAAATGAGTGTAAAATAAGTAACAGCATATAATTATTAAAGCACATTTGTTGAAGTAAGTCTCCTCTCTTTCTCACTCATCTTACATTACCTCTGAGCAACGTCATTTTCCCCTACGATTTCAATTGGAATCACTGTACTCGTATCTCCTAGGTCTATGTTTTTCATTAAAGCCTGACAACCAGCTGAAGTTCAACACAGCCAAAAAAAGCTCATTATCTTCCCTATACCCTGTTTCCCCTCCTTCTGCCTTAAGTCCCTTTCTTTGTCTTTCCCAGTCAGAGAGGAAAACATAATCATTTGGTGTATGTCTCAGGTCTCTGTCTCAGACTTGGACTTCACATTTGACTTGCCTTGTTTCTGTGTTATTATACGCCTGTCTCTAAAGCTTGTAGAGTCTTTCTCCGTAATATCTCTATATTGACAGCCACAGGGCTAAACTTTCATCCTGGGGCTTGAGTCTCTGCTGCTATAAAACTCTTTTCTCTGTCTTGATGATTTGGATTGCTCTATCCCAGATGATTTTGCTGTAACCATTCTGACTCATCTGCACAGACTCACTTGTTCTCGTATCTTTATCATGCTAAACATAAGCTACTTGTCTTCACTCTCAAGACCATTCATAGCTATGAACTCTGGCCCTTTTATCGTCGGTCACTCAGTATAATAGCATCTGCAATAATTGTTGTAACAACAGTTGCGGACTGGAGTCTGCTTCTCTTTTTCACATGCAACAGTATATTACTCCTGGAGTAGCCTCTGCAGTTTCAATGGGCATACTTGAGAGATTGCATACAACCTATTCTGAGTAAGGGTAGGAAAATCTGTTCTGAATTATTATTATATAATAAATAATCTCCAGATGAAATCATTGGATCAATTTCAAAATCAGTATCCTTTGAAATAGTAAGTAACAAGAACAGATGTATCATCATGTTAACATGCATTACAAATGAAGTAAATAGATGCCTGTGTATGAATGCCCTGCCTGTTGTAATATCCATCAGCTCATGTTTTGTAATAACTGGTGTAAGAAAACTATGAATAATCATCATAATTAAATAAACTCATATACAATGAGAACTATAATTACCTAGTTTAGAAAGCTTTCAGAGACAGATACAGATAGATTTAAAATTGCACCGCTGAAGCAATAAGCTGATTTATTAGTCTTTGATCTCCCTGTGCCCAGGGCTATGCTCTTTGCAGTTAATAGTAGTCACTCTTGGTAATGATGAAACTGTTTAAAAATGAGCATTAATGAGGACTTAATTAAATATCACTAAATAAATTAGAAGTAGCTCTCGTGGCCACAGAGAATCATACAGTCATTGAGAGATTATTGGATGTAACAGTTTCACTGAATAAAACAGCTCCTTTCAAGTCCAAGATTTAGACTTTCCTAGAACAGCAGTTGAAATCCATTGCTATGATTGCCATCTCTGTTTGGTTTGTTTATTTGTATAGTGTGTAAAGATCTGTTCCTGTGTGTATTGCGCTTTATCAGAAAGTTAGCACTAACTACTTTGGAGTAGATAATAACTAAAACCTTGGAGATTACTAAAGTTTATATTTGAAATGGTGTAGGGTGAAAAACAATCATTTATGTAGAATCTATGATGTAAAAAATACATCTTAAACTCTGAAAGTGCCACAAATAATTAATTAGCTGCTTTTCCTTATCTTTTCTCTTTGAGTATATTCCCCTATTTTCATTTGCATTAATAGTTCATTCATTTAAGAGTACCTTTCTAAGCCGGTGTGAAAATAATCTTTGTATATGAATGTGACATGCATTTAATGAAAGTGATAGCAAATTGCTTAATTTTCATAATGTTCCAGATAAAACAGTGTCTTTTTATAGAAGCTTGCTTAATAGAGAAATCAGTCTCATAGATCAAGTGTTATTATTCTAGCTGTAGGATTGCACCATTCTGTGTATTAGGGAAAAATGGTAAAGAGGTGCTGTATACAAAAGTGTATGTATATGAAAGACATTAATTTGGGGTTTTTTGCAAGTGAAGTTCTTAGATATCAGTACAGTGACATCCATTCTGGTAGGAGTTAATCTTCATAGAACTGATCCAAGTGGTAGAGAAATAATGATTTCCTAAAGCAGCAGACCATGTTAGCATCTGCAATGGAAGTCTGTATTTCTGCCACATTGCCACTGCAGTGCTTTATACCATGCGGGTTCCTATAAAAGCATGAAAGTGCAGTAGTCTCTTCTTTATTTTCTATTCTTGCCTGACCCAGAGGCTTGTTCTGTGAATGGGCTTTCCTGTGAGGATGGGGATATCACAAGGATGGGGATATCATAATGATTTTAAAAATCTTATTTCCAAATTTTTTTTCCTTATTAAATTCCAGTTCTGGCATCTCATGTAAAAGTGTGAGTTTGCCTTTACGCTGTTGCTGTAAATATGCATCCTGGCAGAAAACCAAATCAATTTAAAGCAATGCATTTAAAATTGAAGTAGGTGCTCCACTGAGTCCTTCTGCAGGTCTGTGGCTTTGCTACCACTTCTCTTATTTTTTTTAATGCTTTTCTCTATAATGTTTATTTGATAAAGATATAAAAGGGGATGTGGAACAACTAAATGCCATGACCTGCTACTGCATGCATATGGATGATCATAGTGACCATGCATAGTTCTGTTTAAGATCCACTAGATTTCCCTCCCATCTTCAAACTGCAACTAACCCTGTAGAGCAAAGCTGGCTGCAAAGAGAATTTTAAGAAAACACTAGAATTTACTGGACCCTACAGTTCACAGAGTAAAGAAGCTGAGAAGAATAACAGAAGAATATTTTTTTCTCCAACTCTTTACATTTAGAGGAATTTATAGGAAAATCAGAGAGCGATGATTTGTTTTCTTAGTTTGTGGCACCTTTAAATTATGTCAGTTTTATGTAAACATAATATTCAGATAGTATTAAAACATTAGATTCCTACAGTACCATTCTTTTAAGTTGCAGGCTATGGCTATATTCTTCTAATAAAATTACAAGTCTCAGTTATTTCTTTTTGCCCCACAAGTGAAACAATTAGCCTGCGGGAGATGCCAAGAACTTAAAGACTGTTCCAATGTGTTGGCTTGTACGCCTGATGGCTTTGTAAAGTAAATGTTTCTAATATTCCCATCAACTTTCTACACACGCACTCAGTGCTATCCTAATATTCTTCTCTGCTACAACATTACATGCTGTCTAGAGATCACAAAGAGTCAATTGAGCAGAGCTACTCCAAAACAAACAGTGATATCATGAATAAATGACCTCCTCTTTTTTATTGCTGTCAGTGCCCAAGGCCGAAATGAAAGGTTTTAATCTATTCTGAAAACAGTGTTGATGCACTGCTGTTGGGCAGTGACAAGAAGCAGTAAACAGTCTTCTAGATATAATAGTCAGGACTGTCATGCACTTAATTAGTGCTATATGAGCTCTAGCTGGCCTTACATACTATTTACATTCCACTTTTGATACATATATAGAATTGGGAGACCATGGTGTAGATCTTTTTTTCCAGCTTACTACTGTGTTTATGGGGAAGAGCTAAGGCCTGTGCCAAAAAAAAAAAAAGTGACAGATCCTGCAAGGTACTGAAGGCTTTTAATTCTTGCTTCAGGAAGCATACCACCAGTACTGCTTCAATTAGGGTCCCACTACCTATGTTCAGCTGTCTGTTTGTCTTTTCAGTGTGTCACTTATCCTTTCTGCTCCTGTCCCTCTTTTCATTGCCATTGTGACTCTGTTTCATATTTAGAATGGTGGCCCACCTACTCTTCTTGTTGGATGTAATTAATGTCACAACATCCACAGGAAGGAATGACATTTGAGAGCTGGCTGTACAGACTGATTCCCTCAGCAGGATCATACAGTATGACTGATCAAATACTTCACCTACATTTTTTCCTAGCCTTTTCCAAGATTGGGAACTCCATCTGAAATGTGTGCCAGCTGAACTGGCTATGGAGTCATTTCAGATGCGTGAGATAATGGCTTAAGCCAGTAATACATTACATATATTTATCAGGTTTCTTCCTACCCTCAGTGACTAGTGGTGTGTGGCACACTATAAATCAGCAGTGTCATACCACTCACTGCATGTGGGCATGGTACCACCAAGCCCTTTAGAACTGTCAGATAAAACAGAATTTGAAACCTTTAGCCAGCAGCAAAGTACGCCGTCACAGTCATTAGACTAAAAAACATGGGAAGTGCATTAGAGATTGTTGTGAAAGCATATTCTGTCTAATCACAGCTACAGGCAGTGTCTTTCTGAAGGAAGAAATAAATCATCAGAATGAAGGTCTGATTTAACAGCAGAAAGCCAGGAGGAGCTTATATATTGTTTACCTTAAAAGGGATAGCGAACCTTGGGGTTTGTGTCTATGTGTTCTAATGAGTTAATGTAAATGTTTCATTACTAAGTCTGTGATGCTTAAGTCTACAGTCTACAGAAATCCATAGTGTATCAAGTCCTTAATAGACAGTGAGTTCAGATTACTGGAGCACAACAAGATCCTGAATACAGTTTAGTTCCCTTGATGTTTACCAATCTTTTCCGTGTTTTAGTTCACAGCCAGCCCTCCCAGTAATCGTGCTTCTGATAGTGGAACATCTCTTTGTTCAGGAAAGTAGCCTCCATTACTAATCTCTCTCTCTAACTTGATTAATCTAAGTGTTTTCTTTTCATTACTACTACTCTGGCAGTAGGTCACAGAATTTCAGAAACAAACAAAAAAATTGGAGACAGTCCGTTCAAAGTCAGTGGTATTATGGGCAGAACACCTCTTGCTCCAGAAAGGAAGATGCATTCAGCTTAGTGGCTTTGTGTCATGTCTCATTAAGCAAAATCAAAAATAATCAATATACTACAATTTTGTCATTTCCAGCTGTGATAATGTGAAGTCATGTCTCTGACATATGGGCTTCATTTCTCTTTAGAAATTCTGCTTAGGCTTGTAGTCTTCATTTTAGCAGAGATCCAACAGCCTGGGTGCAAGATATATAAATTGATTTGTCTGTGCCAAGAAAATATCATTTGCAATTATTTATGAATGAAAAAATGTAGACAGAATTACATGTATAGCATCTGGCATAACAGGGACTTAGGGCCTTTTTAATGCAATATTGAAAAACAGTGCCTAGTTGAAAAAGATTAGTGTTTTCTGTGTTCATAGGCCCTTCTATGATTTAGGTCTGGCTGTTTACATGGAACTATTGAATTTTTCTCTTGGGTGTAGACTTAGTATTGCTTTTAAAATGTGCACATAATGACATTTCTCCTTTTATAAACTATCTGCCCAGACATAAACACTCTAAATGATAGAACAAACAATGCCATTCTTTTTTCTTTTTTTCTGTTTTTTTTTTCTCGTTATAAAGGGAGAATCTCTTGTATGGGTTGGAAAGCCATAGCTGTCTGACACTCTGGTGGCAGAAATTGAGTTCAGATGAGGAGAGGGCTCTTTATTCAGTGACCCACAGTAATTAATGATAAAAAGGAAGAGTTTAGCTTTTTGCTTTAGAATTTGGGATTGGGTTTGGGATTGCTATTTAAATTTCTGAAATGGAAATATGTTGATGCTCTTTGTAAAATAAATTGATGTTACATTAAAATAAAAATCTAAATATCCCTGTAGCTTCACTGAGGCCCCCTTTTCTGTCACCTCTGTTCTGAAAGGTTCTGAAAAGTAGAGAGATTACATCAAGTAATCAAGTTTAAAGTTTAGCAATTCCCCTTTGATAGTGTACTATATAATAAACTTCCTATTGTTTGTATGTCAGCTTTTATGAAAATACCCTCCTGAAATTCAGTTGCAGTATTTCACCCAGCCTTACTTTGAGAGTTGATATCTTGAATTTACTTGACATAATATCCTGTCCTTCTCCCATGTTTTTCCTGTTAATATTATTGATGTAAGATGCTCATAGGAAACTGCTCAAGGCTGAATGCATCTGGGATACAGATGGAAGAGCTACATGTGGGTGCCGTAACATGAAGCATGCTCTGCACTAGGTGGTGCTGATGGGAGAAACTACAGCCTCCTTAGTACTCCAGTAAATTTACTGCCATTATCTTTAAAATAAGAGGAGTTCAAAGATATTTTGAGACGTCCAGAGTGTATTTCTTAGATTTTGAATGGGCTCTTTTGAGGAAGGGTCTCTTGAGAAAAATGAGACAAATTCTGCAGAAAGTGACTTATTTGTATTAATGGGTTGCATGAATGTAAAAATATATCTGCTACTCCTAAGGGACTGAAGCCCCTAGTAGTACACCCCTGCATCTCAGCCAGAATTTCTGTTTTTCCGGGCTGTATTACACAAAGATCCCTCAACCTTTATAACCATTCAGAACATCGGACTATTTATGGCTTACCTAAAGGAAAGGGAAAGAATTTTAAAAAATAGGTACATTGGTCACATGGATCCTAAACTAAAAATTAAGAAGCCTAAATGCAGCATCTTCTTTTGAGGATTTTGTTCATACTTGCCAAATTTGATTGCTTTCAGCTATTCATCTAAGCATATAGTGAGGCACATAAGTAAAAATATTGTGATTCACAGAGCTGCTGAGTACCCTCTCCTTTTACTGACATCAGTGGGAGTTCAAATTATTATTATTTCTGAAGACTGAGGTTGTTTTATTTAGATACCTCATCATATATTTTGCTACAAATTTTGGCATCCAACTTTGAAAATCGTGGCCATAATCACTTAGGTCCCAGAGATGACCCCTCAAATCTTAAATGACGAGGAAGTGGCTTGAGTTATCTTGATGCTTTCCAGATAATGTTTAGACAAAGAATGTCTGCATTATTCCTTTTCAGTCTGAAATCTGCAGATCTAGTACTAGGGAGGAAGCCTGGAAAACAATGACCTCCTTGTCAGAGACTCTGGTTTCAGTTGGGAACGGTCACTTGGCCTGTTTAGTTAATAAGCCCCAGAAACCTTCTGAATTAGAAAGAGCAAAGGATGTTAGTTTAGAAGGTCAGAGGGTTAACAATGGAAAGAGCAGTTGTACTCATGGTCATTTTTCTGAGCAAAGTCTAGCAGGACAAAACAAAGATGGGAGAAGGATTGATAGGAGTTAGAACACCTCCGGCTTACATATTTCTAGACCTCTTCTTCTGGTGGTATAAGTTGTCACATCCTCACAGGAACTAGTAGAATTATCTTTGTTTATGTTGGGAAGGACTAACTCCAAACCCTTAGACTTATTATTGCTTTGAAATAGGCTGATGAAAAAACCTTTAAAAAACATTTGGAATTTTAAATTGAATTAATGGATGAGATCCCTATTTCCTGGTTCTAATTTATGTGGAATGCTAAATACTCTGTTTTGTTAGTAAAGGGAAAATGAATTTTCTTCATCTTCTTTTTGTCTGCCAGATGTAGTGGAAAGCTTTTGAATTTAGCATATACACAAAGGTCAGGGCACCAGAGTAAAACCTAAGATTGTGCAAATGGCATGGCCTCTATAGCTTCAGGACACGGCCCTGTTGGGAGTTCAGTCCAGATCTAAATGAGAATATATTCCTTTGAATTCACTCATTCTTCTTCTGGACATTTGGAAAAAATAACATGGTCCTCTGTCCCTGGAGACAAAGATCCTTTAAGAGTCTCCAATATCTAAGGTAATCCATGCATCAGCTCGGTCCATCTGTCTGAGTAAGTAAATCTTAATAGACCTGTGTTGTCTTCAGAGAAGAGCTGGCACAGTTTGATTACTTTTATATTGACAGCTACAGCTTTATTAATGCCTTTTGTTCAAGCAAATGAGAATTGCAGAGTTCCTGAAAGCCTCTATGAAAGTCACTGATTTCTAATGTTATGATAGCCCTTTCATGAAAAAGAAACAACTTTGCTGTATTAGTGATTATTTTCTGCATTAGTAATTTAACAACGAAACTTCAACAATGTCACAACCTGAAGTATCAAACCAAGGCTGTGTAACACGCTGAGCACCGCTCTCACTTTTCTAGCATTGTTCAGTTATTTGTTGTGACCACATAGCTCGAAGGAAAGGCTGGGGTTTACAAGCTGCTTTATTAATATCCCTACCCCTTGCCTGACTCAAGTGCGCATTTGGAGAAATCTATTAAATACATCATATGAGCTATTTATTTAAAAGCCTCTGATAGGGAAACATTAACTTCTTTCCTGACTGTTGGACATACATATGAAAGCTTATTTGGCTTGTAGATGGCTTGAATTTATTTCCTAGGGATTTATGTAGACCAGTGTGTCCCAACCTCAGGAGATCAGGAAGCTCCTGCCTCAGATCCTCTTCTCTCCTAGCCTAGTCCTTGCCTTCAGTTGCCTGTGAGCAAGTGCAAGGGGCTTTCCTGCTTAAAAAGCTGTTCATTATCTTGTCTGAAGCAAAGGTATTGGGCTGAAGGGAAGCATCCTGAAAATTAGTTGAATCAGTCAGAATAGACTATTTCATTTAGCTTCCGCCAGTAAAGGATAAGCTGGGGAGAGAGAAAAGGAGGCTAGAATCTTATTTGCTAGTTTGTCAGAAATCTACTGGGATTCGCCAGGATCTTCTTCATTCGGAGAGCCATCCTTGATTCACAGATCCACAAAAAATCCATTAAAACATACATAAAGCTCTTCACAGAGGGTCACTCCCCCCAGGCTGTTCTCAACTGTCGTGGATTCTGAAATTCAATAAATTATTTTTTTCTTTTACTTTCTGAAGTACCCAATGAAACATACAGTTCTGTTTAATCATGTGCATAGATTTTTTTCCTGTTCACGCAAGGCTGTCTTTTAAACTTGGCAGATGGTTAATGTCGCTTCAGAACTGTTACTTTCTGCCATGTTGCTTTATCTGAAGCAAAGGGGCTTGAGGATTGATAACTCCTTTTCAGCTGCCAAGCCACATACAGAATCTGACTTTTGGGAGACAGGAACTGTTCAAGGCAGCTGGTGATAGCTGGATGGTTTGGACAGAAGGTAATGTCACTTATGTTCCTAACACTCTCAGTCAGTGCTCAAATTCTGTGCATATACGTTAAAATTTCCAGCTACTAAAAATCTATATTGGATGTTGGTTGTTCAGTATGACCCTACTGCACAACTATGTAGCAGTTTGTAAATGGTTTTCCAAAGCAGTGATCTAAACTAATCTATATTACAGACAGAGTATTAGTCTGAGACTGAGTGATCTTGATTTTCCTCTCCACTGATATTTGTGGGTTTATTCTGGTACCAGCCCAGGAAAACACAGCCATGAGCACCTCTAAAACACAGTTCATAGTTATTATGTTACTAGCATTGCTACTACACATTGCTGGATCAGGATCAAATTGCTCAGCAGTCTGCAGAATTAACGCCCAAGTGAAAAGGCAATCAAACTACCTTTGTTTTCAGAGTAAGAGCAGCAAATTTTGCTTTGGTTAAGAAAACCGTTCTCCATTTTATTGTATTCTTGTAGCAGATCAGAAAAGAAGATAGAAAGAGCAGGTGGCTAGCTTAAAGCCTGACTGTGGAAGATAACACGGATCAATTAGTTCCCCTTGAGAGGGAATATTATAGGGAAGGAATTAAGATGATAATATTTTTTTTTCTTAATGAACATAAAACTGGGAAACACTTTACTGTCCGTCTCTAACAATGCAAGAATTCATTTACTTTCCTATTAGTTAGGTGTTAAAAACCAAAAGACTAACTTGGGACTGGAAATCCCTCTAGCATTTTAGCTTGGGAATAGTGGGTATTCTTTCAACTTAATGAGAGTGCAGTAGAATATACAAGGCAACACTGCAGAAATGCTGTTTATTCTGCATAGATTAGTATTACATTTCACCTATTGTCATGCTAGAGGCCCATTGTAAATTAATTTGGCAGGTAAATTTACGATGGCAATTTGCCTTCCAGTTGTATAATTTATTCATGTCAGAAATAATTTATTATATACACCCTTAAACCAATCTTTTTTTTCTAGAGTACCACCTTAGTAAATAAAATTTATTGTTTACACTGAGCCTTGTGCGACTTCACAGTGGTCAGTCAATAACCCCAAAGGAATAGTTTTGGTCACATTACTGGTCACTTATTTGGATGGATGATGGAGTGCCCTGGTCCCATCTGTACATATATTACTTTCTTTTGTCTTAGGGGCACTGTTGGAAAGATTAATTAGGTCCATCTGCAGGAAAGGATCAGCCTTAGGGGATTCAGGTAAATAAAATAAATGCCGAGGGGAAAAATGCTGAGGGGGGATGTTTTGAAAATCAAACTGTTTTCCATAACATTAATGGGGAAATTACATACAGAAGGAGACTGAAAGAAAAGTAAAACTGCCTTTTAGTCTGGGTTATTTCAGCATGACCTGATAAACATCTCCTATTGCTCCTGTGCTAGGATAAGGATCTATGAAGAGGGTTAAAGTCCATGCGCAATATTCTCAGCTAATATAAATCAGTATAGCTTTCTGATCTCAGTGGAGCTACCCTCACTTTATAACAGTAGAGATTTGAGTCATATCTGCCATAGTGATATTATGTCTGTCCTTCATTTGAGTGATCCAAGACATGCAGTAAACTGATCCTGATTCACATTCTGTCCCCTCTTAATTTTTTTTTATAACAGTGATATATTATTTATGGCGTTTACATCCCACCTCTGTTTTCCTTTCCTTTAAGCTTCTTTCCATATTTTCTTCCTTATCTTTTTATTCCCTTTCCTCTGAAAAGCTCAGCATGCAAATGAATCTAATAGCATTGAGCTAACTGATATGATCACAGCTTGTAAAATAGAAACTCGGCTCTTATTGACTTTTATATCCTTATTACTATATGCATAATTAACCAGTGTAACTAGTATATAAGCCATGTGAAATTTGTTGCCATTCAAGTTACATCTCACTCTGTTGTCTCATCTTCCACAATGCAATGGGATTACAATTCACAATATTTTCATAAAACATGAAATGGAAAGCTAAAAAGACCATTTTTCTCACTGAGCTTTAGCTGTTTTAAGGGACTGGAATATAAGAATTGTTTTGCTTTCAAACTTTTTTGGAGTGAAGTTACATTACTTATGAGTTTGGAGTTCAACTCCTGCTGATTTTTAAATTAATTAGTAAAGCCAGAGAAGGGCATGAGGGCATATTTTTGAGATAGAGAGGGAAAACATAAATGATTTGAAAGGAAAGAAGCATACAGAAAGGATATAAAGAAAAATGTGACTCAAAGGGCAAGGGGGGGAATGGCTGTTGGTGATCAATTCAACTACATGAAGAACTACTGGTGAGAGGGAAGACATTGGCTCTGGAAATGCACACGCCTGACTCCAGCCTGTGCTAGCAGCAGTGGCCCTTCAGTCTCAGAGAGGGACAATTCCTTCTGTGGTTGAACTCCGATGTCTAATTCTAAACAGCTGGTGAGTCTGAAGTATGCAGTGCTTGAAGGAAACTGCCTCTGTGTATAAATAAGGTGTGAGTATGTACAGATTGCCAGACAGAGCCAATTAGACACCCCAGAGTTTACCCAGGTTTTTGTTTTAGAAACTGTACTGTATAGGTAGATTGGCACCTCACAGTCTTTAGATAAGATTATCATGTAAATAGAAACGTAATTTGATATCTGTGTATTTAGGATGAATAGCTCAATATACTGCCATTGCAGAATAGAGCCTTTATTGCCCGAAGGCACTTGTTCCTTCTATCTTGCTGCACTTTATAGATGAAGAGTATTCTGAAGGCTTTCTCCTGGTCTTCATGAAATAGGTGAATGGCCACAGTCCAACACCTATAAAACAAGTCCTACATCTCAGAAACACTCTCACAGCTAACATCTACTGGAATAGTTCGTGTTGTGGCACAGCAAATGAAAGAATTGTTACGGACCTTAAATGGTCCTTTAAAGAATAAAGTGTCCCCCAGCGTAAAATCTTCTGGGTCAGTTTGTTTTCTTGGGTAGAGACTATACATATTCTGCAGGATTCTGGAAGCAGGCCTGGATCATGGCAGTATGTTTTTGGTCATGCAATTGGGAAGTCGAAACTGAGGGACTGAGCAGGGCTTTTCTTCACTGTTTCATAGCAATACACAGACTTGGTATGGGTGTGTTGGGCCCGCAGCCTTTTATTTGTAAGACTTGAACCTACCTGCAACAGGCAAATGATTTGTGTGTTTGGGGTTTTTTCCCAAGAGGGTTGTTTTTTTGAGGCAATTGGAAATCTTTAAACAAAGTATTTCTGATGGGGATTAATTCTTTTGTCATTTACTAAAAACTGAAAAATGCTTTGTGGTCTGGATTTTGGGATTTTCTTTTAGAGAAACCCTGTTATTGAAAACAGATATTCCTCACTGAAATGTTCATTTCCTGGAAAAAAAAAAAACAAAACAAAACAAAACAAAACACATTTTCCATCAAAATATTTCAGTTAAAGATCTATGCCAGGTCTCCAGGGTGTCCTTCTGAAAAGACCGGGGGGGGAATCAGTAGAAAAAGAGTGACTGTCAACAGACAAATATTTGGTTTTGCTCTATGGTTCTTACTCAGGTAAAATTCTTCCTGTGATAAGAAATGAGAGCAAATTTCAGCATATAGAAACTGGAGAATCCTGCCTAACATATGGCTAAGGTAACTCTCAGACCTCTACATTTTCCAGGAGTGAACACATTTTATACATACCTCAAGTAACCGACTTGTTCATTTTAGAGAGTGAGTCTAACAAGTGAAGAATGGTTGTGAATGTACCATGAAGCTGGCTCAGCAAAGGTTTTCCTATAATTAAAATACATCTGGCTCTGTTCTGAGTGGGAAATCACAGACCTCTGAATGTTTTGAGTATTTCCTTATGCACAACAGCAGCAGAAAAACTCCATATGCCTTAACCCATCAAATTCCGTTCCCCTTAATCATGTGGATAAATCAGCTGCAATAAGGAACTTTAGTCTAGCATCTTTGACCTGAAACTGAGGGATTCAAAGCAAAGACAATGGAAATGGTCATGGGAAGTCTGAGAGGCACAGAGCAGCACTCAAATCTTTAGCATACTGGTGTTAAATTAAATAACTGTGGAATAACTCTGTGAGCTTCTCCATAAAAGCTTGTGATCACCACGAGCACTGCTCCTTCTGATGCAATAGGAATATCTTCCAGTTCTGCAGCTATATCCTCCAACCGCCAAAAGCGCCACAGAGCAATGCGGGAGTGCGTGGCTGTGCCCAGGGAATGGTATAGACATTGTATATGTCTTTGTCCTTTGCCCTTCTCAGAGAGGAAGCTTTGGATCAGAGGGCAGTGACAGCTTCCTTACAACAGTCTCCTGCCCTGCGAAGGGCTGGGCATCTCGGCACCTCTTTGGCCTGGTGGTCGTCCAGGTTGGCAGTGCTGGGGGCAGGTTGGTTGGTGTGGAGCCCACCAGGCTGGGAAGCCTGTGCGCAGGGAGCTGGGAGGCGAGGGTGTCATGTATTACTGTACCTTGGTCCTGCCGCGGTAGGGATCAATCCAGAGTGATCCCAGAGAGGCTGCTCTTATTTAGATTGCTCTGTCCCTTCCCTGCCTGCCTCTGGGGCCTCAATGTCCACCCTAGCTGTGGGACAAGTGACAATTAGGCTCTCCTTCCCGGGAAGCCCCAGGAGGCAGCTGGCGGGCTTCGAGGCAGGGAGTGATGGATGGAGTACTGGAAGGAAGGATGGATGGATGGATGGATGGATGGCGGGGCCATAGCGGGGAGGGGGGAAGGCTGTCTGGCGGCGTGGTGCTGGCCCCGGGAAAGGGGTGGGGGGCCGGGGGG
>NW_009648717.1:1551159-1575975 GCF_000708025.1 Charadrius vociferus | reverse complement strand
GGGTCCTCGCTCCGCGTGGTGCGGGGCGAGCTCAGTCCCGGGCGCGGCTGGCGACTTCAAGCTCTGCTTCCTCCCCGCTTCGCCCAGGTGTCAATGCCATGCTCAGGAAGGTGGCGGTGGCTGCCGCCTCCAAACCCCACGTGGAGATCCGCCAGGACGGGGACCAGTTCTACATCAAAACTTCCACCACTGTCCGCACCACTGAAATCAACTTCAAAATCGGGGAGAGCTTTGAGGAGGAGACGGTGGATGGACGGAAGTGCAGGGTAGGAGGAGAGCTGGGGGTGCGGGGGTGTGTGTGCATGTTACTAAGTTATTTTTAGATGGGACAAACCCATCTGCTGCTGGTGTCCCCAGACAGTGGCAGTGCTGCCCTTCCACCCTCTTCTTCCCAGAAAAACTTTTGGGGGGTTTTTGGTCGTTGCTGTTCCTCTTGTTCTTCATCCGACATTCTCCCTCTTGCAGGGTAAAACTGAAATCTGAAGGTAAAAGAGCATAGCAGGTCCCAAAGGCAGAGTTTGAATACCTGCTTGATGTCTCCTTGGCTGGCAGGGTTTTGTCCAGCTCCTTTTGCTTCCTTCTCCCCTGGAGACCTCAGCTGTAGTGAAAGCTCTCCCCAGCCTCCGTCCCTGACGAGAACACGGGGAACAGTGGAGCAAGAGGGACCTCAAGAGTCAGGATTTAGCGCACAACCTGATATAACTTTTGTCCTAAACTGAATCAGCTGAGTTCACAAGCAGGACCGCAGCCTGTTGGTAGTTTGGGGCTGAAATCCTCTTTCATTCCCTCGCAAGTGCACATCTCCAGTTTGCTGGTCAGATAAGTCTTTAACAGTGTAAGACAGACTTTCAGCTAGTGTTATACCAGCCATAATTACACCATCTCCTTGAGCAGAAGTGCATTAGAGGGCGTTCACTGGAGTGTTTGGGGCTTGATTCTGTGTGTGAGCCCCTGCTCGTCTACTTTTGTAACCACTTCTATAGCTGTGGAGGGGGCTTTAAGTCGGCGGCAGCATCTAAGACCAGCTTCTCACTGGTGTAGACACATAGGATCCAGGGTTTTGGAGAACTGGGCTGTGATCATAGCTGTCTTTTGAAAAAAAGTTATCAAAGGCATGGCTTAGTTATCCTTTCCTCAGGCACTTTACTCTCACACTTATAAGAGAAGTATATATAAAACACTTAGAAAAGAAGTATGAATAAAGAGTATCAGAACGCAGTACCAAATGAGAATACAGTTTTAAAAGTAGCCTATGTGGGTGAAATAATCTGCTATCCAAAATACGATCTCTGCTAATTCTTGGGGCAGCTTCTGAGACCATTTGCACCACTAAAAATTCAGAACTTCCTATCCCCAGTGAAATTGCTGTGAATTTAAATATATGAAAAAGGGAGGCAGATTCTGGGAGTCAGTCAACATTTAGAACATTCACTTGATCTCTAGGATGACTTATCGTATATTTAACAGTTTGCTCAGGAAATGTTGCTTGCTTTGTTCATTTATCTTGTTCGGCAAAAGTAGTATTTTAATGTCTTCATGCATAATGCATATGCAATAAATGTGACCTGCTTTCTAGAGAAGGATTTATTGCTGCAGATGGAAAAACAATAATTATGGCTGTAAGCTATGAAAGTTGGAAAAATCTGAAAGAAATGTGTTTTGTGAAGTAGTAAATTTTTTCCATGTGTTGTGAAATTATTTATAGTCCACTCTCAGGAATAAGTTGTACTGCTGTGTGTATATAACCAAGATGTGGCCACAGAGCAGAAACTGACAGATAATAAAGTAATACTTCAGAATGTAATTTGCAATATCTGGCAAAATTGCTGACTGGTGATAGATTTTGATACACTTTATGAGGTGGAGGGTTTTCTTCTGCCAACTAACTTGCTCCATTGTTCATACAGACAAAGAGCGACTCATATGTAGTTGAACTGCAAGGCATAGCTTCTATAACTGCCATCTGAGATGGCTTGTTGGCTTAAAAAAACTATTGTTCTGAATTAGTATTTATAAAGTAAACAGCTAATTTTAAATCAAAGTTAAGTTTTTTTCCCTTGGAAAGTCTGGGAAGTGTTAACTTGAATTTATGCATACATATGCACACACACACATGTACATGTATATAATCACAGACTAATGAATGTCTCCCATGTGCTAGTTATAAAGCGATTACTTGCACATTCATTACAGGGCATCCTTCTGCACAGCTGTTCCATTGCAATGTAGAATAATAGTTCAGTGCTAGAATGAAAAGCAACAGAGTCAAGGCTTGCCTGTTTGTGAAAGCTAAACAAAATCCTATGTTTTTTTTATTTTATTTTATTTCATTTTTCAGTGGTTTCATAGTCATTATTGAAATGCTTTGAAAAATGCCCAAGGGTATTTCAATCTCCAGACCTACAACCTTAAAAAAGTAATATCGCAAACACTAAAGTTTTAACAAAGTTTCTTTAATTTAGTTGTGATTTATTCTAGTTTGTTGGCACAATAAGTGTTTAATCTACTGTTAACTTGGCACAGTGCCATATAGCATGAAAGGTTGTAAGGGACAAATACTGCATTATTTATGACTACAAAATGATACATATGATTCTTGATGCTTTTACACTAAGGAGACTCTGTAGTGATAAATAACAAGTCAGACCAAACCACATGTGTACAAAGATGCTTGAGAATGTAGACACTACATTATCACAGGTTTGTAAATGATACTTTTCAACATCAAGCATTTTATGAAAACTGAGTGGCTTTTTAATTTGGAAGCAAATGCGAATTTATATTGAAAAGGCACATTTACAATTACTTTCTTGTTAATATAATTTTGATTTCACCACTTTCCACTGATGTCTTTTTCCCTTTGCCTTTATGTATCGATGTGTTGCTCCTTTACTGCAGCAATTATTCGCACTACTGCTCATTGTTGTCTCTCTGCCTCATGCTGCTGGGGAATATAATTAATGTTATTCCTAATGGTTTTCTTGCCTGCAGAGTTTGGCCACTTGGGAGAATGAAAACAAGATCTATTGCAAACAAACTCTTATTGAGGGAGATGGCCCCAAAACATACTGGACTCGAGAATTAGCTAATGATGAGCTGATTTTGGTAAGAATCTTGAACCCACCCGATATATGCACCATATTAACAGTTTTTTGTTACCATGTAGTATGACTTACTATTTTTTCTTACTTAAACCCATCTGGAAAACTACCATTTTCATAACCCTCTACAATAGAATTCATACATCACTTTCTTTCTTTCTTTTTATTTTTTTTTTTTAAATGAAGATATATGCAGTTTCTTAGTTGCATTTTATTGCTATAACTTTTGCCATACTTTTACTGGTAGAATAATCACAAGTGGGCCACTTCTGCTGTGTAAATTCACACTGCCACCAAAGAATTCGCTTGATTTATTGCAGATTTTCTCTGGTGGAAGTGAGATGAAGGCATTTGACCTTCTTTCTGTAGAACCTTCTTTTTTAGGCATGGGCATAATACGTTGCTTCTTAGACATAATCAGGAAAGATGTGGCATGTTGTTAGCATGCTCTAATCTCATTCTGTCTATGAAGAATATATAATTCCTCCCCGACCTCTGCCACCTTCCCCAATTCCTTGATCATCTCTGAATCCAGTTCAGAATTACCTTCATGAGTTTCTCAGCAATACATTGATTTGCACATTTGCTGTCAGCCAACATCCCCCCACTCCTGTGTGACCTTCCGTATGGCAGCAGGATTACTGTAGGCATTCTAAGCAGCATTTCTGCAACTGCCTCGATATTTACGCCATGAATTATGTGCAGTTTATTTATTTATATTGCACGTATTTCTGTTAGAATTGAGTTCTCTTCACTGAATCTTTCCTTGGTAGTCCCTCTACATTAATGAAACAATACCCAGAACTGGATAAAGACACAGTTTCTCTGAATTACAAGCAGCACAGTTCAGCTTGAGTTCAGGATCATTTCATTGCACATGTTCTTACTAGAGAATTCTGGACAAATAGTTGATTGGACTGTTATGCCTCATCAGTTTGGGCATGGAAGACATGCTGGAGTGACGGGTAAGAAAACATCAAAGCAGGGAGGTTTTATTTCAAACTATCACATTAACTAAACCTCTGCACTTTAAAAAACAAACAGTCTCCCCAGTGTTTCTCTAAAGCAGTTGGAGCTCTGTTTTTAAGATTGCGTCTGAAATAAAAACAGGACCCAAACCTAACCAAGTATAAACAAAAAGCCTTTAAGGTGTTAATATTATTCCAGACATCTTGGAACTGTTCACCCACCCCTTATGAGGAGATGTATGCTGTTAGTGAAATCACACTGGTTTCTATTGAATGAATACTCCAATTCTGGATGACTTCTTTTGACTCAACCACTGAAATTCTTCATAGTATCAAAAAACTTCAGGAGACAAAGTACTTTGATCTCTGCTTCACATCTTCATATGTAATGCAGTGGACAAAATATATTCTCAACTATAGTTTTTCCAGCTTCCTAACAATACATTTCTGTAGTTTATTATTTAAGCAACAAACTAGTGAGGCAGCTGTTAAACAAAGTGAACTGTTCCAAGCAAAGCAAGAAAGCCAGTCATAATACAATTGCCTCCTGTAATCAAAAATGTGAACTTACCCAGCTGGGAAAGAAGAATGAGATTTGTTAAGAAACCAGAGCGATTCAAAGATGATAAAGCCATCTAACCTTCTTTCTTGTATAATACAGTCTGTTGAGCTTTTCTGAATTAATTATTTTTCAAATTAGGATATAAATTAGAAAAACTTCCTTCCTAGTAAAATATTTCCATTTACAGGAACTCAATCACAACTTCCAGTAAGTTGTTTTACTGGTTAATTTCCTTGCCATTAAAGTATACTCATTTTTTCTAATCTGTGTATGTCTAGATTCAACTTCCAGTCTTTACATACTGTGTATAAAAGAACCTAAATAATATGCCTAAAGTTTGTTATTGCAAATACTTCTCTTATTAACACTGATCAAGCCACCTCCTGGAAAAAAGCTTCTTGTTGTTAAGCTAAACCATTGGAAGACCTTGAGCCCTTCAATATAAAGCAAGCTTTCCTTGAATCATTCTTTCAGTGCTTCTGTAATCCCATCCAACATATCAATTTCCTTTCTAAACTACTAAAACTTTTAAATACATGGGTCAACATGTTCAAAATCTTCTGAAAACCTGAAGCTCAGCAATGACGTGTTTCTGGTCCTTTGGAGACGTTAAGATGGCCAAAATTGACACTTCTGAGATGCAGGCAGCAAAGGGTTCTAATGTTTGGAGGAAGACAGAAGAGGGTAAGGGAAGCTACATTTTCTTGTCTGTGGCCCCTAAGTTTAGAACCCCAGAACATTCCCTACAGACCATTATTTGGGCTTTAAAAGCCAAACTACCTGAAGGGACTGGCTGAGGTGTGTTCCTCAGCTATAACAGGGAACAAAGTAGGAACAGGAGCTCTTAGTGAAAAGACCCTGTGATCCCTTTTGATCTCTTGCCTCTCAACTGTGTTTGAGTTCTTCATCACTCCAGTGAAGAAAGATTCAACTTTGATTATTTTATCTTATGCTTGGAAATTTTCCTTAGATCTGAGTCTGCAAACCCCCACTTACATCTTACTTCTTCAAAACAAAGATCACAGTGAGAAGAAGGGATCTTTGTCTTCTCCTTCCTTTCTTCTTCCATCCTCCCAGCTTTGTTAGGGTTTTTTAGGACCTGAAACTCATTCTCATCCAGTTCTGCTGCCCATATCACTTCAAACATTTAACAATTCCCATCTTCACATATTTCAACCCTCCCTACTTACCTAAGAAATATTTTTTGTTCCTTTATTCTTTCTGATGTGCTTTGGTAAGCCTTCTCCATTTCCATTCTGGCAGAGTTCCTTAAATAAGCAGAAGGAAACCACATTCTTGTGAACTTCTAGGTGTCTGCAGCTGGGAAGCTGTCTTTTATGGGGCAGAGCCTGTGATGTAGCAGTTTAGGAACTCTGCAAGGCTGATATTTATTCTCACAGTCTCTGCTCCTGTTTCTTTATCCAAAGAAATCTTTCAAGAAGTCTTGAGTCTCCCTCTTAGCTATTACATACATTTGCAGAAGAAATCAAGAAAACTCATACCCCATTTGGAAAAAAGGGTGCAAGGAAGAATCTAAACTGTGTGAGACTGAGGCATGAATGGAAAAAAGGCTTGGGGCAACAGGCAGGGGGTAAGGAATGAGTTTTACTCTGCTAATACTGGCTGCAAAATGTTGGAGCTTTGCCACATAATTTTGATCTAATATGCTGCATTGCTTAGGGGATCCATTAGATTATGACATTTTCCTAGTGGAAGGATATATTTTTCTCCCCAACACAGAATGTTAAATAAAATGCATTTATTATCACATATAATAAAAAAAAAAATCAGTTTTGAATTGTCGTGACTACCACGGAGCTAAAATAGAAACCATATTACTGTATAATTATCAATCTTTCTTGCATTCTGGCAGAAGAATTCCTTATGTTCTTCAAAGATATTCCCTTGGAGCAATATGATGGTCTTCCATGTCATATCATGTCCTCTGGTACACAGATGCTGGGAACAAACTATTTGATTAGCAAAGGTTTTCTTAACCTTCAGGTACCAGTTAAGTTTGCCTTTAGTTCTCCTTAGGTCCTTACAGCATGGAAAATGAGATTACTCTTATTAGTAGCATAAATAATATTTGACTCATGCAATGGCAGATGTAGGTCTAAAGTCCTGTTAGAGAAAGAGTCCTTTCAGCTGAATAAGGGAAGAAGGATCAAGCTCTGCTTTATAAAAAAGGTGCTGTGAATGTGTTAGAACATTGCAGCTACTTTCATCGGTGCTGTTTATTCTAATCTCATCCGATGCACTTACTGGGATTTCAGTGCTGCATTTTAGAAGTACTGAACAATGCAGATAATAAAAATTACATGGAATATGCAAGCAAGGGAGGCAGAAAAGGACAGATCCCCATCAAAGCCCACATTTGTTTGTCTTGACTGTATCTTTAGATTAGTCTGAAAAGTAAGATCTGGGATTAAGTCTATTAATATGCTTTTTCTTCCCTTTTCTTTTATAGAAAGCTGTCGCTGTGTGTTTTTGTCAGGGACATTAATGAGCTATTAATCACTTGTGTAAGTCAGAAGAACAAAAGGTCTGCTCTTACAAAGTTAAAGGATGCTGCTTACAAATGTTAGCTGTTCAAATCAGAAACATTTCTATTCAAACTTTATCTGCATTGCTGCTTTCCTAGCTGCTCATGCCTCTATATATTTTACTTTAAGATTTTAAAGTGGATGATTACTGAAGAGGGGCTTTAAAAACAGCCTCAGACCACATTTTACACAGTTCATGTATCACACAGGGGTTCTCAGAATCAATTATAGCAAGGGTCAAAGATCAGAACATTAGGGGGGGTTCAAGCATGGTTTCTATTCTACATTCCCTCCCCAGGAAAATCATGCCATTGTTGATTGAAACTGGTGAACTGTGGAGCCTAGATGAGTGAGTGAACATTTTTTAAATGATACTGCTGTCTTCTAAAATTAAATATCCTAGATGAGAAGGGTCAGTGCAGATTTGGAAAGATACTTTGCAGCCAAATGCTGAGATTTGTGATGTATCGAACAATGTTAAACTACCTAAGTGTTTAACTTTAGTATAGTTTTTGGAGAGTGATCTTAAATAAAATCAGTTGTCAAAAGGAGGGTCTACTCATACTGAGGTCAGTGGGGGTTTTTGCTGCTGACCTCATTAAAGCAGCCTTGATAAAAGTTCAGAAGCCTGTAATAATGCATACATATGTGTTGCATGGACCTAACACTTTTATTTACTGTTTACCACGAGCAGATTTACCAGGGGCCTTAGGGATCTGGAACCGCTGCTCACTAGTACAGCCTGGTCTGCGTCACATCCCAAACATAAGCAGCAAAAGAGGCCAAAAACATCTGCATCTTGGATGCGTCTAATCCTGTATATACCCTCTTAAAATATCAGTTGTAGCTTAGATGTTTGCCATGTGCTGGTTTTCAGGACTACTACTGGGAGATACCATTGTCTCATGTTCTTAGCTCTGTCATTCATTTGCTGCATGTCTCTGAGGAAACTGTATAATATAACAGTTCTCAAACACAAATACCAACATTTAGGTACCTTGATAGATGACCTGATTTTGTATGGTCCTGTTGATTGATATCCTGCAGAAAGTGAGGTTGTTGGGTGATTTGCTATTAATATCCAAGTTTGAAAGTGGGGGCTGCACCTTTTGTGACTATGGTCCTATAAGGATCATCCTCTTTCATAAAACATTATGGGAGTCAGGCAGAGAGAGGAAATATGCAATATGCCTTTATTGCGAAGATTTATATGTTTATTCTGGATAATGTGGAAGTTTGCATGCAGGCAAAGCCTTTTCTGAGGATTCATTTAAGTAATATTTTCTCTTCCACATTTGTTTGCTGATGTATTCTGTCTTCCTTTTGCAAGTTGCCTCTGCAGGTTGGTCAGTCATGAGCAGATAACGGGATTTTTGCATACACTGCCACAAGTGATCTTTCCCAGGTGATTGTTTCAATGACAGTCTTCCTATCACAAGGAATCTTCCTTATCACAAGGCACTTATCACAAAGGCTCCTCATCAAATATTTATAAAGAAGGCCTTCAAAAAGCAGATTTACTCACATAGTAATATATTACTGCCCTGTAATTCTCTTTTAATCTCTAATGATGTCAGTGGTCATCAGATTTTGAGTGAACTGAAAGAGGTCAATTTATTGGATTATCGCCCTGTGCAGGGCTTTGCTTGCAGTGTGCTTTTGGACTCTTAGCCACAGATTATGACAAGCTAAGTGAAGAAAACAATTCTGTAATTTGCAGTCATTGGACATTTAAAATCCTGTTTTAGACTTAGGTAGAAACCTTGCCTTGTAGCATGTTGTAAGATAAGTGGGACCTTTGCAAGCTGGTGAGAATGTGGTGTTTGAAAATCCTGCATCTTCTCCTTATATTTGCATTGCAGTTTGGGAGTGTTGCACTTTTTTTTAGTTGCTCTGTTAAAACTTCAACACCAAATAGCCAGGATTGTTCGCTCTCTTTATTTTTATTAGAACGTTCTACTCCTTTGCGTCCTGGAAATCTTCTAAGTCTGCTTGTTCTGACAGGAACTGTCACTTCTTTCCAATCTAGAATTAGAACCATAGACACTAAACTGCTTCATCCTACCCCTGAATACAAGGATTTAAGTGTGAAGGACAGAGGAGTAACAGCCTTCTGATTTGGACCTTCCCCTGAGCTTGGGCCCAGCTGTACACTAGACATTTCTATGAGTAACCACAAGAAAAGGAATGCAGCAAGTTTGAACAAGTTCCTCTTTGCTTTGTTTAGCAACATTTAGTGGAGTTTTATCAACAATGCTAGTAAGTTACAATAAGATAGGGAAACACCTTCTACATAAATCCACATTTAAACCATGTACATAACTATGACAATCAAAGCCATTTATTTGTGTGCTTCAGTATGGAATTAGGTATACCTTATGGAATTAGGTATACCTTATACCCATCTGAATGGGTATAAGGTATAAAATCTAAGTGCTAAAAAATGCAGCTAATTCTTGAAACAGGTCAGAGGCCACATAACCTAAGCTGGGTCTTCAAGGAAAGGATGTCTGGCTGTTTGAGAAGTGCTCAGTGGCTACATGGTACTTCAGAGTAATTGTAATTGGGCTTTGCATGAATTTTATCTCTTTACAATCTAGCTTTAAAGATATGATTGTCTTAAATTATAGTGTTTTTCCAGACTGTGAGACTGGTGAGTTGCAGGGAGTGACAATCCATGCGTATAGCAACTAAGACTGTTAGGCATTTGGGTTCCCCAGGTACATCCATGTTTTCTGCACTTAATTTTTATCCTGACAGAGCACTTTGAATGCAGTCTTTTGCCTGAGATTTTCAAGAGTCCAGAAGTCTAGCTGGAGCTTGATGTTGGAAGTACAAAACAAACAGCCATTGAGCTTGTCACAAGCGTGTCAAGTTGTGACTGTGAGTGGTCACAACATACAGTGGACTTGCTGCCCCTGCAATGCATTCTGGTTGCACTCCTACTACTGAGCTTTCCCAGAAAGTTGCTATTTCTTTTTTCTTCCTCCACAAATTTTTATCTTTATTTTCACACTCCCTTCTGTGGGCCTTGCAAGGAAGCTGCCAACCAGACTCCACTGATCTCTTAGGAGCAAACTCTGCCCAGGAACACAGCCTCAGAACTGGACACTAGAATTTCAAACAGTCAGACCCACAGTGGCACTCTAGGACAGACTTGCAGTATGGATCACGTCTATTTCAATCTACTCTTCCCTTCAGTGTTCCCTCTCAATACAACTGCTGTCCTGTTGTGAGAATAACTGCTGTTGCACAGCTTTAGGGGAAGGAGTTTGTCTCTTAATTTCATAGACATAAATTTACTAGGGAGGTTACAAGACTTTTGGCAAACTGCCGCGGCAGCCTTTCTCATTAGAACTGGCTGATGTGGCACCCACTCACATCACAAGACGTGGCTGCATAGCTGTGCAGCTCCAACTGTCAGACTAGGCCTGTGCCAGCTCTTGAAGAACACTACACAAAGACCGTTTTACTAGTTTTACTATTATTTATGATATGTGTTGAAATAGCGGTGGGGGACCCAAACTTTACTGTGCTTAGCAATGCCTGAATGTACCATAAAAAGACAATCCCTGTCAGAGTGACCTTCCAGTCTCCACAGACAACCTCAAGCCCTGGATGGTCTTGATTCTGACTTGCTTTCTCTGGCAAAGCTCCTGCCGAAATAATTTTGCCTTTGTGTATAATTTTGGAAATGTTGAAGGAAGCCATAGTAAGGGTATTTGCAGCTGGTGCTGTGGGCAATGGAGAACTATCTGCATCCTTTAACATGAATTTTCAGACATTTTCATGGATAAGCTAAAAATGTATATGAAGACTGATATGATAAGCTCTTTATATGCATAAAAACAAAGCCTGTATCTCCAAAATACTAACAGATTTTCCTCCTCAATAAAGTGAACAAAATATAAGCCAGAGTCAGTTTTAAAGCCAAATCCTTTCAAAGAGGTGTTGGCCAAAACAGGCGTAGAAAGCATTAAAACAAATAAAGTCCAGCTGAATTTTCATAACACACTGGGGTAGGTCTTAGTTATACTTTTCCGTGAGACCTTGGCAGTT
Source organism: Charadrius vociferus (assembly GCF_000708025.1). Classification (NCBI taxonomy): domain Eukaryota; kingdom Metazoa; phylum Chordata; class Aves; order Charadriiformes; family Charadriidae; genus Charadrius; species Charadrius vociferus. The sequence continues at coordinate 1,564,739 of NW_009648717.1, read as the reverse complement.
ATTACAACCAAACATCCCGCCTCACAACTGGTTAGTAGTGAGCTCAAAACTATCTGTCAGTGTAGCTGAACATGAAGTTTTTTGCAGGCAGTTATTTCCTCACTCTTGAACCCATTATGTCCTTCATGTTTAATTGCTTGCTTAGATTTTAGCCTGCCAGACCTGAAACTTCATACAAACACTTTGGGGTTTAGGTGGCTTTCTCAGACAGATGCCACAATTGCTGTCCTGCCTAAATGTCCTGACAATACGTACTGCAATACTGCTGTGGTAGAATTGCCTTTTAAGGGCAGAACTACAGAGTGATTTAGAAAACTCAGGCTTGCAGATTCGTATCTGAAACTCTGTTTCAGTCAATGGTATAACATCATATAACACCAGCTCTAAGTATCTGGAAAATTAAGGTACTCTGAGGTACTGAATCTTGTATATGGGATGATAATGGGACATAGTCTGTAGTGAAGTCAGTGACTTTCAGATGTGTGGTGATCAAACATTTGAGAGATCTCATAGGTGTTTAGTCATGTGAAATGAGTTTTATCTCCACTACTTTTTTCTCCATTCTGGGCCCCCATTTCAGACCCCTATCATAGTTAACAAGTTCACTGGTTAAGGTTATGATTTACACTGGCTACATTACAGCTTGGGAGAGAGGGTTTTGGTACCCCAGCATGTTGTGTCAACATCTTGCAGCAGCATTATGTTTATAAGCTATAGATATACATTCTTCTGGTCTTCAGCATTGCTCCACTGTCTTCATTTGAACTCCTCTGATTTATACCTGCAAATATCAAAGAATACCTTTTGAACATGCCATCTGAATTCCACCCTCAGCATTTCCAGTTCACAGTGCTGCAACTGTTTCTAAATATAACAACAGTACATTCCAAATTCTCTTTCTTTTCTTATGTTTATTTATAAACGCATGCCAAGAAGCTACAGAAAAGGGGAATTTCTGCGTCATTTATCATTCTGACAAAATTCATTGTGCCTTGGAAAAAAGGTTACCTACATTGCATTCCTCTTCCAAAATGACTCCTTTCTTTACTCTCATCTGTCAAAAGACATAGGAAAATGTATTTCTGCTGTAGAACTAGCTACTACAGTAAAAATAACATTTAAAAATGGTGTTAAATGTTTGCTGGTTCCATCTCTTCTGATTGATTTCTATTTCTTTTCCAGACCTTTGGTGCTGATGATGTTGTGTGCACAAGAATTTATGTAAGAGAGTAAAAACATCAATTTACTTGTCATCTGGGATGAAGTGGAGAACTGTGAAAATCCCCATTATAATGAGTATCTGTGTGTGCTGTTACTAATGCGGTGTTGTATGTGACCGTGTGTGTTATATCTGAACCCGTATCCTCTGTTAAGTGTACTTTGCTTTCATTTTTCAACGCAGACACTATTCCTTCCCAGTTTTATGCCATAATTTTTCGTGTCTGCTTTGTATTTTGTAGTTGTCACTTGCTATGGTTTCATCAATTATTAAACTTATTGGGCATAACTCACAGCCGGTTTTGGGTGTTTTTAATAGAAAACCCAGCAGTGCTTTGGTAAGGACTGAAACACTTCTTACCCTCTGTTGAAGTCAGCGTGGAGTTTCACTGCTGTTGGTTTGCACTATGCTGGCAGGGAACACCTCCAAGGGCAACACAAAGCGCAGGAGAGCAAGTGAATTGCAAGGCCGTTTGCAGAGCTGAAGGCTGCCCTCTTTAAACCCAGAGCTCTACTTCTTTCCTTCTTTCTGTCCCGTCTCCTTGTGAGAGTTGTTGAAGAACAATTTCTGTATCCTGGGGTTGCTGGGACTGTGATTCAGCAGAACCAGACAAGACAAGGAGAGATCTTTACCCTCTTTCCTGCTGCGTCTCTGAAGAATGCCCAGACTTTCCCTGTTGAGACACTCATTATCTAAGTACAAAACCCAGCTGTATCTACAGGACAAATAACATTATGATCATGACTAATACTTATTGTCATCACACCCAAGCACCTCAGGGCTGATCAGAGAGCCAGCACAATCTGACATACTTTACTTGTTTGGGCCATAAAAAGATAAAGCTAAGGAAAGCTGCTTTCCTCCTACCTTCTCCCCTGTGACAGAAAGAACTTCTGATGGCTGTACTCCCCCTCAGTTTACAGCTCTCACTTATGGTGACTCAATATTTCATTCTTTGAACAACTAAGTATTTCACAAACCAGGGCCATAGTTCAAGAATGAAAGAAACACCAAATTTAGTGTATTTATTCTGGCTCAGAGTTCTGGCCACAGCACTATCAAGTATTAGATTCAAGCTGAACAGACATTCCTCTAATGAGCTAGAAATTCTTCTGTTCTTCAGCCTTGGAAATACCTGGAGATTGAGACTAGGACCACTACTTATTTCAGAGCAATACCCAAGCTTCTCTGATCAACTTTCAGCTTTGCAAGAATAATTTATCTGCTTCGTGTCACCCAATTGAGTATATGCCCTGTTCACTGGACTATGCTTAATATTCAGAATGGGAAAAAAGGTCCAAATCTTTATCGTCTTGGGACATCCGTGGAAAAAATATTACTTTGTTCTTCATCACTCACATAACTATACAGAGGTATCCCCTTTGATAGGATTGTCAAACTGCTATGGAGATACCAGCCACCTGTTCTATACATCGCAGTGTGAGCTACAGAAGCACAACAGGAGAGAAACGTGATGTTTTCTGTCTCCTCTGCTCTGACAGGTCACACTTTCTTTCTCTGCCATCAGCACTCAAGATACAATATTGCAGTTGAAAAGGGGGATCTTTTCGTTCCACGCTCTAACCTTAAGCCAAACCCTGTTTCCAAGACCTTGGTTCAGTTGGTACCAATTAAATACACTGCATGTTAGCTCACATTGAAGCATGGGCTGAAATTAGTTCATCGTGGTTTGGATGCAGCTGAAGCTACCCCCCAAATTCCCATGAGGGGGAATAACAGAGATCTATCTTTATTTTCTATCTTCTTTTAAGATTCAAATGAAAATAGCTGGGTGTTTTTTTCCAAACAAATTCAACTTCAGGAGTATCTGGACCTGTTTGTGCAATCAACTGTGCCAAAGGGACTCCTCAAAAAGTGCCAGGCTGAGCTAACTCAAATCTTCTCAGTGATGCAGACAAAACTGTCTTGCCACATCAAGGCTGAGAAGTAAATAGCACTGTGTTGCGGGACGTGCTGGCACATGCCATATCCCTACAGCAACAGGAGCCCACCAACACTGAAGAGTGCTTTGCCTCCACCTCCCAGAAGGTGGATGTGGGGGCTGGTACAAGCTGATGAGGCAAGTAGTAGAGCCAAAGCCAGTAGGCAGCGGGGCTGTTTTGCCATTCCAGAAAAATGCTACTCTTGGCAATTATCTTTTCTGCCTGATGCACGGTTTGCAGTACAGTATGAACCTCCCATTGTCTACAGCGAGTGAGTGCGTTTATGGAAGCAGTGATTTCTATGTTTCATTTCTAGGAACGCTCATGCTAAGCTGTTGTGCTGCTCAAGCAAATATCCTTCAGAAAGCTTTCCCATCAACTGGAAAATACCAAGTCAGGTTTCCATCCAGTTGGCAACTACTATCCAAGTAGTAAAGCATGAGCTGCGTAACTGAATTGTAGAGGTTCTGATTAAAAACAGGCTCTTGAGATATGAGCTGCCCTGCATAGCTGGGAACTTTCTTCTTCCAGGATTGAAACTGTTCCCTTAAGCTTAATTTGCAGTCTGGCATGACAGAAGTTCCTTTCTTTAGTAATTTCAGTGTGGAAGCTTCACCACTTGATTGACTTTCATGGAGTTACGTTAGACTTACTGGTGCATGGGTAAATTTATATGAACAGAGACTAGAATTGGTCCAGGGTGTTAGTTTTATAGCTCACTGTTGAAACAGTGCAAAGGCCAAATTGCATTTTGTGAGTCCTCCTGGATTTGAAAGCTCTTCAAATCTAGGCACACAAGGATTTGGAATTACTGTACTGGCCAAAAGCCTTGCAGTTGTCTCTTGCCTTTTTTTTTTTGGCTGAGATTAAGCTCTTTTGGGAACACGGAAGTTGAACAATGCCAAGGTGGCCAACAGAGACAGTTATATCCACTTTTTGTGTAAAAAATCATGAATTCACCCCTGCCAGATGAGGTGATGGAAGCAGAGTAGAGTTACTGTAGCTGGGATCCACAAAAACTTAGTCTCACAATGTCTGAGTGTTAAACAGTTGCTTCGCAGAATAGGATCCTGAAAGCTTCAGGCGGCCACTCTCTGCATGTAGGAGGGAAGGGTTTTTATAGACAAAGGTGCCAGGACAATGGAGCACCTAAGTGTTACATAAATGGTTTGTTGATTACTCGATAGCATGTGAATATCTGAAAAGGGCCCCAGGGATTTTATGGATATTGCCTTCCAGATTCAAATCAAAGAGATGCTCTCTGCATCACTAGGTCTTTTAATCAGGCCTGTGATGGAACAAGCAGTGGAGCCAGGGACAGAGCCTGGTCCACAGTTATGTATACCAGTGAGCAAGCAGAAACTTCCCTCCCCTCGTGCTGCTGTGTTCTAATTGGCACTGGAAGCACTCAGTAGTTACAAGCATAGAATGGTGACAAACATAGCTCACGTCTGTCTGGACGGCAGCTGATTGACCACTGTATGCATAACTGCATGTCTGCTGTCTTGCAAGTCTCTGTGCCCAAGAAACTAGTCTTCTGAGGTCTGCCAGTGCTCAATGGCCAAATGACTTTCAGGCTTTGTAGCTAAGAACTTTTTCACCATATCAGTGAATGCATTAGGGAACTCTTCCCTGTGAGTTTACTACATACTACTATTTATGTTTGAGAGTATTTCTCCACACAAGGCTAGCAGAGTACAGATAGCAAAGAAGGTGAGAAGTCTTCATCCCTGAAATCTAATGGCTTTGTCTTGCAGCTGCCTAAACAGTCCTGCTGGTTGAATGGATACAGTACAAGTGAGTATTCAGTTGCCTAAACAGAGATGTCTACAGCTATTTTAGAAGTCAGGGGTATCCAAGACAGTCTGCACAAAGCTGGCATGTAACACAGGTTCTACATGAGATCTGTGCCTGTTTTTTGGAGAGGCAGAGCAGACCAGGGATAAAACCTGAGGGCACCACAACATAGACGTCTGTGATTAGGCAACTGACTCCCAACCTATGTGCCTGCAGGCTTGGAACCATGCTGTGCACTGCATTGACCACACTGATAACTAACTGCTAGAGCAAGACAAAGAAAGGGTTATACAGATATCTGCAGCAACTTGGCACATGTGTAACATTTCACAAAAACAAAACTTCCCCACATGAGTGGAACACTAGGATACAGCAGCCATATTCTCTGCCCTCCGGCAAGAAGAGTTCATTTTAGGATTTTCTTTTGATTTTCCATACTTTGTTCTTATGCTGCTTTCATAAAACATTCATTGTTTTTCATTTCTCCAGGAAAAATAAACATCCTAACCAGTAAACAGATCAGGCAGTGAAGTTGGATTCAAAATAGTCCACTGTGGGAAACCCAAAATATGAAAAAAAAAATTCTCAGCCAGAAATGCGATATTGCATTGAATTGTTCAGTTCACACGTATCTGCACCACCAGCTACTATTGTGTGGGAACAGAGCTGTCCCACTGCGTGCTGTATGCCCTGGAGAGCTAGTGCTGCTTTAGCTCAAGTGATCACTTTTTGCACTCTGAGTGCAAAGACATCTATTTCTGCTGACAGGAAGCTCCAAATCCCACATGGCTGCAGAATCCACAGTCTTTGAATCCTGTTAAAATATGTGCTGTCTGAATACTGCCATGCCAGAAGTGGAACAACCTAAGGTGTTCTCTTTGATATTACAGATGGCTGGCTGGCTGGCTGGCTAAGGAGGGTGTTGGAAAAAAGGCTGTTATTAATCATGGAGGAATAGGTGGGAATAGATGTCATAGTGCTTTCTGCTAATTTCTTCGTTATCAGCATTCCCCACATTACCTCCCAGAACATGAGGCCAGTTTCGATCAGAAGCGAAAAACCTCAGGATTCTTGAAATATTAGTTCACTCTTACTTGACTCTGCGCTCTGCTAAATCAGAGTGAAGTTCGGACACCAGGGATTTTGTCTTATATCTCTCATTCTGTTTCCATCTGAGGGCCTCCCAGTGATGCTCCGCCGACATGATCTGTGGCAGGCACTCAGTTTTTTTGCCATGTTCTCAAAGCAAAGAGGAATCCAACAGCTTATCTATTTTACAAGCTTGAGTACGATTTGCTGTTAGAATTTGCTGTATGGTCACACACTGCAACTAGAGAGGAAGGTGGTGAGGCTTGAAATGGTTTCTGCAGCAGGCAATACCACAGCCTTCTGCTAGATACTGCTATCTCCCGCACAAACCAGCCGCTCACTTGGAGAGGCAATTCAGTTGCTCAAGCAGAAAAGAGGTGACAGTCCAGGTGACTGAACTACAGATTTCTTAAAAGCCCTGTAGATATGTATCTCAATGTTAATCTTCACAAGATGTTCATGTGGAGCTGATGGGCTGATTTCATCATAGGTCTGATGAGTTCACAGAAAGTTTTTAAAGGGCTGAAGCTTTCTGTCTGAGCAGCTGCCACTGCTGGGAGATAAAGGTGCAACTGGAAATCAAGTGATCCTACAGAAACTGCAGATAGGAATAGCTACAGTCGTTCAGTGCAAAAACTCTGTCCTCCAGTATACGGTGCCTAAGACTCTTCCCTGTGACCCCTGTGAGCCTGCATATATATCCCTTTAGCAGGCTGAAAGACATACAGCTAGTCTGCCCCAAAACCATGCCTTGAAAATACCTCTGTGTGCCTGTCCCCTTCACACCATTTCCTCACCTTTGTGTTCCACATACACAAAAAAAATGCCAGGACTTTTTTACCCCCATCAAAGAGGCCAAGGGACATGTCGCCTTTTTAAACACATTGAGAATTTTTGGCATCTCAGGTTAGGCTGAGACAGACAGCATCACTGAAGCATTCAGCAGTTTTGATGACCAAGGACTTAGGGATGCTACCCACTGTGAGTAAAATAAAAAGTTTTTATCCTTTTCTGTTTAGCTTCTATTCTGCCCTGTGACACAAATCCAGAAAATACACCCACAAGATGAGAGTTTATCTTAGCATCCCTGGAGAAAGATCAGTGATTTAAAACAATCTGGATGGAAAGCAGTGTTATCAATGTTATGCAGATAGACCTTCTGAGGACTATTCTATTGTCCATGTCAATGCTGAGATTCTGATGCTATTAAGAGGTTGCTGATTGCTGAAGGTATTTCTTTCCATTTCTCTTGCTGCAGTTGGGAGATTTTTAAAATGTTCCATATGTGTAAGTTTATGTAAAATTGACACTGTGCCATAATGATGCATAGTGAGTCTGGAACATCTAAATAATGATATTAATTTGCATATGATCCTCTGTAGGGTGTGCCAGGACATCAGTAATGACTGCAGTGAGAAGTCTGTGTCTGAAGTAAGCACCTAATAACTCTTTTTGCAGGAGTTTTTAACACTGAGCTTATGTAGTCTGTGGCAAGGCTAGAGACTGAGAACATATTGCAGTTATTACAGAGTTTGAAGTCCAAGTTCCTTTTAAGACACATCACCAGCAATGTGTTTTAATCAGAAGTATTTTGGTGAATTAAATTGGAATCGTCTGGACCTGACTGGCATCATGTTCTCTTGAGTGTGATTTATTTCCTAATTCCTTTAATGAACTTAATATCAATACTTTGTGATGAACATGAAGAACAAACAGTAAGGATCTGTAATGCTCTCCATCAGCACAGGTTATACAGAAATGTTGCGGTTGTTGGCTTTGTTGCAGCAACAAAGAGAATCTTCAAAACAGGTTATAGGGCAGCTATGGGAATGGTCAGAATGCTGTAAAAGGACCATTTTCAGGGACAGAGCTTTCTTCCTTGCTATTGTTTAAGTAACAAGAGAATGAATTAATTCACTGATATATCGCCAACATTTCATCCTGCTGGAAAAATATCTAAGAAGATAGTCTAGGACTTGGGGTGGGGGACATCTTGCAACGTTTCTCCTAACCCCATAGCCAGGGTCCCAAGCAGGATGGACACAAAATTACCATTTCAAAAAAGGGAGGAAGAAGGCAAGAAAGGTGTCCTGTGTGTTTGTCTGTGTGTGAAATAGCTGTTGTGCCAGACTACCTAGTTTTCACACAGCTCTAGTAGTCATAGCTAAAGATGAACACAGTACTCTCCTGCCTTTCTTTCAGTTTATTGGAAAATGAGCAATTTTGTTCAAAAGTTATTCACTCCTATCTGACTGAAAGATAGACAGATGGCATGACTGAAAGACCTCACTCCAATCTTGGGAAACCAGGCTAAAATATAATGAGAGATGGACAGCTGACACAGTTTTAGTGACAGAAGGGAATACTATACACTCCTGCGGGTAGGGTGAACAGTGCTATGAAATGTACTGTTTTGTTATTTTCCCAAAACATTTTGATTTTGTTGTGTGGATTGACAGAAGATTGGCACAGAAGATTTTCATACAAAACTCAAACAGCTCCTTCGCCTTTCACCACAGATATTATTCTGCATATTATGTCAGTGGGGAACACTTTCCATTGAACATAAAAGTTAAAAAAAATCTCAAGTATAATACTTGGAACCATAGAAGGATCTTAGAGTAAAGCCCTGAATCTGTCCCAAGGTAGGGAGGAGGAGAGAGAGGGAATTTATAACGTTTTCTACCGGTTTTTTTCTTCTTGATTTTGGCTAAGAAACAATTTAAGGAAGCATTTGAATACTCTGCCATGATTAAAAGCCTGGGAAGAGCTTCTTTGTATGCTTTTTAACTTGCATGCATTTGAACAAATTGCTGTATAGCTCCCTAAACTATCTGACGTTTGCTCTTGTTAGGGCAAATTGTGGTTACATCTACTTTTGACTCTAATATCTTGTGAAAGAGTAAGTTGCTCTCTACTAAGTTTAAACAATTGCATGTGCTAAATGCTTGTAATAAGTGCAGTGGCCTGTTAAATTAAGCTTGAATTTATTCAGGATATGTTAATTTTATGAATACTTTTGAATAAGTAATTATCATTTTGCCTGAAGCCTGTCATTTGGATGCTGCAATAATTAGGCAGCCCGTTTGCCAGATTTTATCATCTAATAACACAAAGCAAACACAGAAAGAAATTGCTGGGTGAGGAGAAAAAGTTTGTACCTTGAAGAAGAAGATACTGGGATAAGAATTTAAAAGACATGTCTCTATAAGCAAGACAGCAGTTAAATAGGTTTTTGGAGCTGATTCAACAGTGACACGGTTACAGAGTTCCTCTCACAGATAGCAGCCGTCACAGCTGGGTGACTGGAGGCAGAAGCAGGCGATGGTCCATGGGGATGGTTGGGGGCGACCCCTCTTTATGTTGAGCAGAGCATAAGAATCTGATGGCAGCCCGATAGCTTGCATCTGGTAAAGACAGCAGTTCACAGAAGCTGGTCATAAACAGATGAGATCAGTCTCAAGGAAATTATGAGAACCTACAAATATCCTGGTGTTCACTGGCTGGGAATGGTATGAATCTCCCTCTCAGTTACCCAGTCCTGGGAGGTGTATAATCATTCTGTTGTACTGCAGTCCGGGCAGCAATTTTTAGCTCATTCCTAGGAAATTGCAATATTGCCTTGCAGGAGTCTTACTACCATAGTTACTCACATATATGTAAAGGTGCTTTTTAAAATAAACTCTCCTCTCTGTAGTGTGGGCGTACGTTCCCAGTGGAGTCCACTGAATCTCTGCACTGTCCAGAGTTTAGTATTGCTGCACAGAAGATGGAAGGAACTAGCTGGCTTTGGAGGGTTATCCATGGAAATAAAATGTGAGAAGCCCTGTGCCTCACACAAATGTGAGACCTCATGGAGCAACAGGGTGGGGAATGCTATACACAGAGCGAGTGCCAATCAGCAGACCAAACCAACTTGCCTTTGGTCAAGGAAGAAGCTCTTGTTCCCTCTCTGCCAGTGTCAGGATGTGCCTTTCTGGGTGAGTTTAGGAATAAGGCACAGGACTGTAGGAAATGACAGGAAGGTGAATGATCAGGGATTGCAGCCATGATTTACTAAAATGGAAGATGTTTTTGTGGGACACACTTTTATCCCTTGCAAATAGATGCAAGAATGTCCTTATATTTAAGGATGTCTTACCTAGCTCTTTCACTCCACCTAGTTAAGGCCTCAGTCCTGCAATCGGTATTTTGAATGCTGCTTGCTTGAAAGCAATAGGGTTACTTGCTCAAAGGCTGCTTAGCATGTGTTGTCCATGAGCACACACACACTTCTGCACTGGGAGATCTCGGTGCAAGGCTGTTGAGGTAAACTACTGGTATGGGCATAAGAAATTTCTTTTAAGGTTCATCTGTAAAGTGCCAGCTGCATTTCTGACTATAAAAATAGCAAGAGTGCTCTTTGTATATATGACTTTAAGGGCATAATTTGTCTTATATCGGTATAATAACTACTGTCTTCTCACGCTTAGTGTTGCAAGAATAGCCAGAAGGCATTCAGCCTGCATGAAGCCTGCAACAGAGATGTTGTATTCTCCATAGCACATGGTAAAGTCCTCTATTGTTTTTGGAAATCTTTGTAGTTTGAATACATTATTCGGCTGTCTGATCATGTAGTTTGAATACGTTATTCAGCTGTCTGATCATCTGTGTGCATGATAAACTGGGCACTTTTTACTATTGTTTTATAAAACTGTGGTTGTGAAAATGAAATGGCCTTTTATTTTATTTGGGCAAGAAAGTGATTTATGAAAAGACACATCCATTTCCCTGCTGGGAAGTTCACGTGTGCTTTAAGCCCCAGAGCTGCCTGTGGGCTGAGACTGTGCCTTTGCCATAGTTATTCACCATTTATTTTCTTGGAGTGCACAGGAGGACTGAGCCCCTCTACTGCCCCAGACTGTACTGCGCTAGGTGCCGTACAAAGACTGTTTGAGGACCTCCCACGCTTCAGTCTCTGTAAATGCCTTTGGGCAATAGTCCTGGGGACAGAAAAACACACTCCTCTTCCGCACCAGATTCAAATGGTCCACATGCAGGTTGACACCTCTTGTGTTTCAGTGGTGAGCTGGAGGGACAAGAGGAGGATTAGAGCAGCACAGAAAAATCATTCGCCTAGCCTGGCTTCAGTGCCTCCCCTCTCAGCTCTCTCCACAGCAAGACCTTCTTCCAGAACCACACCATTTTCCCTTCTTTGGGTTCTTAGGTCAATCCGGGCCTGGGAAACACTGCCCCATCTGTTGCGGGGGGTGTCTCAGGACAACCCTCACTGCGTGACATGAAGCTGTGCTCAGCTTTAATCTGGAGTTACAGCTGAGTGCATCCAGCTTGGTTTGGGCAGCTATGATAGCTGGCTGAGCCCACTTGGCTTCATCTGGTGAAGGGTAAATGACTGAAAGGATGAAAATAGGGCTTTTTAATTGCCAAGCCACCTGAATCAATAGGGAACTCGGCATGCTACTACGTGTGGTCTCCATGGACCCCATATGAAAGATGAAGGCAGCTGTGACCTCTCTTCACCACCCTTGCTTCAATCAATAGCTACCAGCTTTTAAAGTCCCAAAAGGTGTGATTAAGCCTCTGCTGCATGAAGTTAGTATTTCCTAGCATACAGCCCATTGTCCTGACTGAAAGGACCAAAAAGCCCTTATTCTGTGAGGCTTAATGACCAGATGTCCCTGGAAGGAAGCCCATCAGCCCTGGCCCTCAATACCACGAATTACTGCAGATGATTTCATTCCCCTTTGCATCCGTGTCTTAGCTTCGATGGGCAGCATGGAACACTCCACTTGAGTAAACGAGCATATGCGCGCAGGAATAATCCCAGTGATGCCCTGGGAGAGGACTGGAAAGAGAGTTGTGTTATTCATTACTGTTGTGTGGAGGATGCTCTTAGTCTATGAGAGGAACAATCAGAGGGATGCAAACTCAAACCTTCCCATACCTGGGAGTATGACAGTGCATGTTTCAAGTCCATATATCCAGCACTTTCGCTGTAGCAGTGCCTCTTATGGAGTAACTGCTCGTGTAACTGTGACAGTGCCAGCAAGGCTTAAATCAGACTGTCCCCCTGTAATAACAAGGCTTTAATAATGTGGGAATGGGACAATTGCATTGTCTGTGTGAAAACAGTAAGGACAGGTTTATGGTATGCAACATCAGATGCTTCACCACCTTTAACAGGAAGGGAACGGGCAATACAGTTTGGAGAAATAAATGAACAAAGCAAAAGTTGCCTCATATATGATGTATGTAAGCTGCACGTTTAGCAGTGCTAATATTGATACATCATTCTCTACGGGCCATTTCAATGTCACCATTTTCATGCAGAAATCCAACAGTACATACATCAACTTAAAAGGGTTCTTTGAGCAGCTGGCTTTCTTACTTGCATTCTTCTTTTGCTCTGTCTCATTATTGATCCCAGAGCTCAAGAGGCTGTGAGGACGTCTCACTCCGAGGAAAGCAGTAATACTGGTATCTTGCTTTCCACATGGTGTATTATCGACCGTATGTTACTCCACTCAGGCAGCACAATTGTATAGGGAATTTGGTTAGCACAGTATAACCAGGGTATGTGGTAATTACTGGGGTGTCATTATCAGTCTTATGACATGTTTTTGCAGTTGTTAATTGAGGCTTTTGTTTTCCTTTCCATGTTAAAATTTTGAAAAACTTTGAACAGTATTTATAAATCTCTAGTCCCTATAGCCAGCAGCAGCTTTGCTTTTGGAAAAAGAAAAGCCCTGTAAGTCTTCTTTCCATAGGTTGTGCCTTGCAGGCGAGTCTGTGCATTAAGGACAGGTCATTAAGAATTTGCTGGAAAAGGATGGAGGCAGAAATAAACTTACACATGGACAGAGTATGGAGCACAGATGAATCCAGTGATGATTAAGTTTGAGTGCAAGATTAGTTTCCTCTGAAATGCCATCCGAAAGCATTTGCTCACAATCTAGGTCACAGCAACAAAGGCTATGGGAGGGATTGACTGAAGGCAAAAGGAGTGAAGCTGAAATTACCTATGTTCAACAGCTGTCTAAGTCTTAGCCAGATGTTTGTAATGTTAAATATTCTGTGGGAACAGAGGTCTGTACCCATGTAGATCCTGTAGTGGGAAGAAACTGTACTGTACATTTATTTAAGTCCACACAATGACCTCGTAACTATCTTACCTGTGCTATTACCAAAAATCTCTCCTTCTGTTCATGCTTAAAGTATGCTGAACGCTCATTTTCACAGCTAGCTCACACTGGTTTTTTCTACTGCTTCACTTCCTTCCCCTGCATAAAATAATTGTTCTTTGAGCTCAGTACCATGAACAAAACATTGATACAGATTAAGATGACCAACAGATGATGGGAAATAGAAAATCCAGCATAAACAAATATTTTGCGGTGCATTGCTCAGGCAGTGATTAGTTTGCCAGCTGCAGGCAGAGCTACAGAGGAAATTAAAAAGATGGAGTATGCTGAAAACTGCAGAGGGAAAGAAACTACAGCAGGGTACACTGATTCATAATGCAGCAGGGAAAG
>NW_009648717.1:1542273-1551137 GCF_000708025.1 Charadrius vociferus | reverse complement strand
AAAGAGTGGGGTTTAGACTAGGATCTGCTGGATTTTAAGAGTCTTGCCTCTTTGAGAGTCAGCCCATCTGTGAGACGCTTTCTATACTGTCATGCCAGCAGTGAAGCGGAAGCTTTTTTTTTTTAATAGGCAGGAGGGGGGGAAAGCCCTACATAAAACCATAGCTCTCATAAGAGGAGTACCATGTACCTTTTCAAAATCCTTCAGGATGCAGCTGCAGATAATGAAGACAAATGATTCCTTCAAAATTACAATAAAGATAATAATGGAAACAAGCTATGCCTAGAGTTCACCTCAGCTTCAGATTCTGATGGCAACAAAACCAATAGCATAATGGAGCCTATTAATGCAGTAGGAGGCAGAAATAGGCAAAAGCCAGAAGGATAAAGAGTTATTTAAAATCTCAAAGTGATGTGTACAAAAGGGTCTGAGGCAGGAAATCATCGCTGAGATCATGAGGACATGAACAGTACATGCTGAATAACGGAAGTACATTATAGCCTCACTACCTTTACTTGCAGATACTATAAGTTGCATCTCTAGTGCCCTCTCCAAAATGAGATATCTCAGCAAACAGCATTTAGTGTAAAAGAGTCAGAATGTTTTCAGAAATACAATTCTTTTTGTGAAGAAGTATCAGTCAGACCCCAAACCACTCCTGTCACAGGTGCAATATTAGCCAGGAAAATTCAGTAAGTTTAGGGTAGGATTTCTACTGAAAAAACAGCCACTTATAGAAAATATCCCAGAATTTTGGCACTCAATGGTATTACAAGAGACAAGGGAAAGCAAGTTCCAAGTTCCTCTTCCTTTTTTAGATGATGCTGTGAGCTTCAGTCTGATGACATGGAAGATGCCTGCTTATGGTAAGAGCTTTTTGGCAGCCTGGAGATTCTCCTAATCCCTGGAAATGACGAAAAGATCTGAGAGAAAGAAATCTAAACTATATGCACTTCCAAAACAGAACACTAGTCACCTCATCACTTCACACCTTATGCTATCCGATAATGTGGCAAGGCTGGAGTGTCCTTTTGTGTCACTTCCTCTGATTCTTAAGAAAATTTGGGACATAAATTAAATGTAAAGGCATAGAAAAAAATATTTTGAGATGGAAGTTCTAGAGAGGGAACTGAGAAGATTCAAGGATGGGACGAAACAGATGGGGAAGTAGAAATCCTGGTTCGTTTCTGTCAAACTCATCACCAGATTCCTGGATGATAGCGCAGGCACTGCCAGAGGCCTGGTGAACCCTGAGCAACAGGATAGGCCTGCTCTACGTACAACAAAATATGAAGTTGTCACTAAGGTCTGTTGGGAACAAGCCTGTAAGTGTAAGGGACACGCACACCATTGGAATAGCTGTACTTACAGATCAGTGCTGAAAGCACAGCTGGCAGCCTATATTAATGAGGTTTAACCTGCTATCCAAGGAGACCATACGTATATCATGGGACTCTGTGACCTCCCAGAGGGAGACTGACTACTAACTTCACTAGGATGGTTTAGAAATGATCTTGTAGCCCTTCGGGGCCTCTCCTCTACTAATTTATCATCTCATGTGCTTTTAAGAATCTATCTCACACCTGCCCTTGAAACCTCAGCCTGCTCCTTTTTAAACTTGCCCTGGTAGCTCTCTTAGGCTTTCACACATCTGTAAGAATTCCCAGAACCACAATATTATCCCTTCTCAGAAAACCCACGTGTGTCAAGGAGCCTCTGACACACAGGACAGTGGTGTGGTAGCAGAAGGGCTGTGCCCCTGCTCCTGATGGTCATTGGTACTCTGGACTTCCCTAGCTGTCTGTCGTCTCGCAGATGCTAAAGCTCTTGCAGCAGGAGCAGTCTCTGTTACACATGCATGGTCCACATTACGGCGGGGCCTCTGGAGGCAGCAGTATATTACCTCTAAATAGAAAAATACCGCTACTAAGAGAACAAAGACTTTCAACTGAGATTAACGTTTTATTGCCTGGGCGGTAGGTATCAAAAGGCTTTATGGCTCTTCTGGAGGCACTTCAGTCCAGTTGGATTAAAATCAGCACAGCTGTTTCCCAACTGGTTTTAAAAATGCTTCCAGCAAATGCCACTTCCTGCTGTTGCTGTCCTTCTTCTGGAAGCTGCACCATCCTGCTCAACTTAGCTCAGACTCGCTCTTCCACTTCCTCCTCCTCTTCTTCCTCCTCCTCCCCTGTGCATTTGCTTCAGGCCTAGCAGTCTCCGTCCCTGCATCCTCTGCACTCCCCAGCAACAACCTTCAGCACAAAACCGATAAGCAGAGCACGGTGAGGGGTTGCCGGTAAGGAAATGAAATTGTCCATACAAACAAGTGAGGCGATGGGAGATATCAGGTTCCTCTTGCTTTGCTCTCCCCTCTACACTGGCCTTGGGCACCAGGAGTGTAGAGCTCTAACTGGGTCTTCCTGCACTGACGGGACAAGGTGAGCCCTGCTGTAGCCAGCTGACTCCTCATCTGCCTCGGGGCTGCTCAGCAGAGGCAGTAGGACAGGTATTTCCTTGTGCAGGCTGTGTGGAGGTGAAACTTTCAGATGGTGAGGACCGCACAACCAGCAATAACAATTAATTGTTTCTGCCTCTGCTGTGGCTGATAGGGTGCAGAAACCCTTGGTAGCAATGCAGGGATGAAGAGGGGAGAGGCGCTGAGAGACTCAGGCCTCTAACTGCACTTGAAAGCGAGCAATAGAGTGTGTACATTTAAAAGAAAACAGTTGAAAGTGCCTGTGCTAAGGAAGCCAGGACAGCAGGACCAGAGCAGCTCCTCTACTGCTGAAGAGCTGCAGATGGGCGATCCTGGTGGGAAGCTGGACAGCAAAGTGACAGAAGTAGGGTTCAGAGTTTGTCCAAGCTCCTTTGATTGCTCTCCGATGCACAGCATTGAATAAGACTCTTGTGTGCTCTAGCCTAGATTCCACTCCATCCCTAGGATGCAGATGCCATCTGCAGGAGCCACTCGATCCAGCCTCCTGCAAGCTACAATAGCTGGGAAGGGAAGATTTAATTCTAGTAGTTGAAGAGGTGTCAGAAAAGAGACTCTGCCTGCGTCCCTGCCTGCACCCCGAGAAGGAAGCACAACCCTTTTTTGTGGAGACAGCTGCAATAGCGGGTGGCAGCAAAACTGCTTCTCTCTGCTAGTGTCCAGGGCAGGGGAGACTGGTTGGCTCAGGCACCCCTCTTATCCTGGGTTGTAGATTGAAGGTCTCTCCCTGTAGAGCTGGGGGCTTCCCACCTCCAGCAAAAGTGTGTTTGACAGCATTTAGAGAGCAAGACTGGATATGTCTTCTCCCACAGCTGACTTCTTCCCCAATATGCCCCTTGGGTTCTCCTAAATGCACAGGTCTGTGGGAGTCTTACCTAGTCCTGACTCAAGGACCATTTTCTAAGACAGGTGATGTGGTGTTCTTATCTCAGACTGTCACGGGTTTCTAAGAAGGATGCATATGGTTTTGAATGTTCGTTAGCTTCATGAGTTGGGTTTTACCTGCTAAAAGCCTCATTCAGTGCAATATAAGAAGAAGTCCTGAGCACACCCCTAATACCTCTCTCTGTTGTTTGGGTCACAGTGCGGGTAAGGAAATATCAAGACTGAGCTGAACATAGAACTTGCTGTGAGCCAGGTCCCAACTCACCAGAAAACAAAACGCTTGTCCTGCTGTGGAGATTTCCACAGATGGCTGAAGATTGTCAGGTGTGGATAAGCTGTCATCATCTTAGAAGCATTTAACAGCAATCAGCAGTTAGAAAGAGCTTTAATACCATCCATCCTTCTCTTGCACACTAGGGAATTGCAGTGCCTGGTGCTGAAGGGTGTAACTTTATGATCATTCTTGCCAACTGTTTCACTAAATCCCCCAAATTTCTTTCTTGTGGATGTATGGAATGTGCTTCCTGCTGCCATCCTTCTCTGAAGGGATGGAGCTCTGGGCCCTCTGCAGCTGGGATGTGCCCAACAGCGATGCCCAGCGCTCAGCCCTCCTTGCTTTCTTCCCTCCAGACGTGAGAAATGCATATAGTGGTACTTGCCAAATTAAGCATTGTCCTGCAGTGAGGGAGGAGAGCAAGCAATTTGGCTCTCCAGAGTGTGTGTGAGCAAATGGCAGATGAGCTCTACCTTCCTGAGAGGGAAAACGCTTGTTCCCGGAGGTTTAGGGGTGAAAGCTCGGCCAGCAGTGCCTGGGCTTGCAAAAAATCCTGAGGTAAGAAAGCTGAACTGTGCCTCCCCCCTCAGTTTCCAGCAGTGTTTAGGCAAGAAGGCAACAGATGCCATCCATTTAAAACAAGCATGTCAGTAACAACCACAGCCTGAACCAAAACAGATGTCATCTCTGTAGCTGTTAAGCCTGATATTTCACAGACTGCCATAAGCGCTGGACAGTGTAGCTTGAGGTTCCCCAGTCGCTTGGTGTACTTCCTGAAATGAAGACCTCATGCTCAAACTCAGGATCCAGTTAATCTGCCATCCACACAAAATAGTCCTTCTTCTTCCTGACATCTCTGGGAAAAGACTTTGCATACACTTAGACATTGCTGAATAACTAGAAAAGGCAATTTTTCAAGCTCCCTAATGATACAAACGGACCAACAGTACTGCAACCTGAAAATAGGTGTCTGTTTTCAGAATAGTAAAAGTTCACCATCCTGTTCTTTTATTATATGATCTACTTGGAACTAAGTGTGTTTACTCTACTGAATTTCCCTTTTGATCTTAATAAACTCTTCACAGCAAGGTTGTTCTCCCAAACACAATTTGTGCAGGATCCCATATACTTTTCTCTCACAAGTAAAAATCATCTTAAACACCTATTTTCTTTACCTGGGGAAATAAAATGTACTGAACCTGGGAAATAAGTTTTAAAAAGCAGCTTCTATGATACTTGAGCCTCTCCTTATACCCAACCTGAACTTTAGAGCCGTTCATGTGCTATCTCTAGATATTTACAAGACAGCATTATCATCTGATTTACTGAGAGTCCGCTGAATGCTTGGGAGGGACTTTTAGAGGGGTTTCAGAGTTGTGTACATCTGTCTAAATGGCAGCTTTTGTAAGAGATTAAACCAAATTATTTAACTTCATGAGTGCCATCATTTTAGAGGAAAAATTATGATAGCAACTTGAATTGCTACCAGTGAATCAAGTAATAAACCTCAGTCTGAGGTAATTAATATCCCAGGGGATGAGAAATCTAGGGGGGTGTTATTTCTCAGTGGAGCCTTGGCGTGGGTAAGGACCTTGCCTTTCAGTATCTTTTGTGACACGGGTTCATGCGGCACAGACTTGTTGCCACACAGCTAGTGTTAGGGATAAATGCCTTCTCCTCTTCATATTCTTGAAGATTACATGGTGGCACTGAGGATACTGTATTACCAAAAAAATAAGATTACAAAAGCAAAGACTATATCTCAAACCATGTGGTATCAAAACTAAATATTCGGTCATGTTCTTACTGAAATAGCCAGCTTGCCATGTTCTTAGTTTACAGCTCACCCAATTCCTGTGGCTTTGCTGCTGTGGCACATAGGGGAATGCTGTGGCACATAGGGGAGAGTGACTATGTGATTTTTTTTCTACAAATTGTCCAACACAAGTTTTACAAACCCTTTTTCAGTTTGTTACTGGAAACATGCCAATGTCAAAACGTCTTTGTGATCTTTTAAGGTAGCTGCCCCAACTAGCTCCAACTCTGACGTAGTCCATGCATAGATTACTGTGTCTTACCTACCTCTGGAGATTCACTTGTGGATCTTAGACTCTATTGATTGGACTGACCTAAATTTCTTAAGTAAATATTCTACAGAGCTTTCCCATGTTTTCATTCTTAATCTCCTAAACTCACTCATGTGGAAAAAAAAACCTTCAGCTGCTGTGTTACTCTTTTTATCTATAGGTAGGTGTGAAAATTAAGCTTTATTCTCCTCCTCTAAAGATCTCTCACTGCCTTAGGAGAACTGTGTAGGACGTATTGCATTCCAGCACTAGATACAACAGTCCTAAGGAAGCCTGTGTGTAGCCAGGATTAGAAGCTATTTGATTCCAAGGCCTGTACTTCAAACTGTAGAGGAACTCTACTGCTTCTCCTGTAAACGAATGTATGGTGTTTGTGCTGTCTGGTTGTTCCTACTATTGTCTTTCATCCATCTTTATAGGAAAAGGGAGGAACACAAAAGAAAGGCACAACTAGAAAAATATTTTGCATTACATTGGGTTCTCTCTGTCTTGGTATGGCCTCTCTTTTATATGCTACTGTTGTGGAACACAGACCTGAGAGCACTATTTAGCTCAGCTTTTTCCACAACAAAACTGCTTTCTCTGTTTGAAGGCTGAAATACAGTGAACAGCAATACCAAAACTCTCTCTATGGAGCGACTGCCCTTCGCAGAAGTAGCACAAAGTAGTTCCTTCTATTCCCATTCTCTTCTTCACTAAGACACTCCCATTTCACCTGCTTCTGTCAGCTCTAATTACAAACCAGCAATGCCCATCCCCAGTTTTCTTCTGGATAAGTTCTCCCTTGATTTTGACTTATTTCAGGATGTTGGATACCAGCTGGGAAACGGAGAAAACATTCTGGAAACTGCAAAAAAATCTTTCTTCCTAGACTGTTACACAACACCTTAAAGGACTCCGTGATTATAAAAGACTCTCTCTCACACACACAAAAAGTATGCAGAGCAGTGCAGTAGCCCAGATGCTAATAAGCAAAAAGAAAGAAAATTTATAAAGTATAAATTAATATTAAAAGCCAAATATCAAATGGCCAAACATTGTGTTAAAACCAAACATGTATGGCATTTCCTTTCAAAAAATCTGTCTGATATGTAAGAGGGGCACAAAAAACTAAACACTTAGTGCTAAAGGATTTAGCATGTGAACAAGAAATACTCCATACTCCCTAAAATTCCTTTCCCTGAATGCACCTGACGCACCAAAGTCAGCCCTCAGCCAACAGTGGAAGATAACCAGAAGTCACTTTGTCACTGGCGTCCTGTGGACGCAGCCCTGTGTGACCGGAGGTGCCTTTCACAAAGGACAACAAGCGGGTCTGCGATGGTGCAGAATGTCCCCGGAGAAGCACTTTATCTGAATTTGTCAAGAGACAGAGCTGCCATCATTTGTCTGCCAACACTTCATCTGCTCGTCACCTCACCTCCCAGCACTGACCCCAGAAACTCCTGCCAATGTCCTCTGGGAGCAAATGCGTGGCCAGCACGTGTGAGGCAGCCATGCGCCGTGGAGAGCAGAGGGTAAAACTGCCCTTTGCAGCAGGAGATTAGGCTGCAGCCCTCACTGCTTCTCTGAGCTTTGTAATGAAACTTGACTGCAGCGATCCAACAAGGGTAAAAGCTATAAACAAGATGCCACACATAATTAATCTGTTCAAAGAAACAGACAGCTTTTGGCATCCTGAACATGCTTTACACAACTGAACTGGGGAAGCTTCTCTAGGCATGCCTTGGCCACATCCTCCACCACCTTCTTTCCACCTGTGGTCTCTCAAAGATATGCCAGACATCACTGCAGTCTAGAACAGGTAAAAAAATGCTAGAATTCACAGAATCATGGAATGGTTTGGTTTGGAAGGGACCTTAAAGATCATCTGGTTCCGATCCTGCTGCCCTGGGCAGGGACACCTCCCACCAGTCCAGGTTGCTCAAAGCCCCATCCAGCCTGGCCTTGAACACTTCCAGGGATGGAGCAGCCACAGCTTCTCTGAGCAACCTGGGCCAGGGGCTCACCTCCCTCTCAGTCAACAGTTGCTTCCTAATATCTAACGTAAATCTCCCCTCTTTCAGTTTAAAACCATTAGCCCTCATCCTATCACTACACTCCCTGATAGAGTCCCTCCCCACCTTTCCTGTAGGCCCTTTGGGTACTACAGGGGGCTCTAAGGTCTCCCCGGAGCCTTCTCTTCTCCAGGCTGAACAACCCCAACTCTCTCAGCCTGTCCTCATAGGAGAGGTGCTCCAGCCCTCGGATCATCTTTGTGGCCCTCCTCTGGACCCACTCCAACAGGTCCATGTCTTTCCTGTGTTGGGGGCTCCAGAGCTGGAGGCAGCACTGCAGGTGGGGTCTCACTGGAGTGGAGTAGAGGGGCAGAAGCCCCTCCCTCGCCCTGCTGGCCATGCTGCTGGGGATGCAGCCTGGGATGCCGTTGGCTTTCTGGGCTGCCAGCGCACATTGCCAGCTCATGTTGAGCTTCTCACCCACCAACGCTCCCAAATCCTTCTCCTCAGGGCTGCTCTCCATCCATCCTCTGCCCAGCCCGGATTTGTGTTTGGGATTGCTCTGGCCCGCGTGCAGGACCTTGCAACCACCTAATTATGGTTGTTCATGCCGTTCTGAGTGTAACTTTTGCAATCGGTGTGTTGAGTCATTCTGTCACAGCTCAGGCAGGCAAGGGCAGGGCAGGTCAAACCGATGCAGGCAAAAGGGGACATGGATCCATTAGAGGCTGTGTCACGGGCACGTTTCCGGTACTGTTCTCGGCTGCCTGAGCCTGCTGGCGAGTCCTGGCAGCATTAGCAGCTAAACCCTAGATATTATCTACGCCTTATAGCCTGCAGAAACTAGTATTGCTTGACGTGGTCACCACTGCGAGTGTGACATCATGGGCTGCCACCGTTACACTGAAGGTGGTGACAAAAATCAAACTCCATCGTCCAGATAAGAAAACAAGATCATCATTCAAAAGCAAGAAGAAAAATATGAAAAGAAAAAAACTCTCCCAAAGAAATCTATCATCACAGCCTGCGACCAGAGCAAGGCTGAGGCCGGCTGACGTGACAGAATGACGACACCACCTCTTAGCTACGTCACGCGGGGCGGTGGCCAATCGGCGGTGCCCGCGGCC
>NW_009648717.1:1520463-1541724 GCF_000708025.1 Charadrius vociferus | reverse complement strand
GGTCGGCTTCGGGGCCCGCCCGCCGGCCGGCGGCTGTAAACCCGTCCCGCCGGGCCTTCCGTTATTCCTGACGACCATTTTTGTCCCTCTGTCGGTTCCGTCCCTCGCAAACGCTGCGGCGAGCGAGGGGCGTCGTGCCCGTGGAGGTGCCCGCTCGTAGGGCTGAGGCCTAAGCGGTGCTCGGCTTACTTTGGGGGGCCATGCCAATTGTTTGTGTGCCCAAGTGACGCAGTTTCTGTTAGCTGTTGGTGTTGCAGCGTTTGCTTTGCAGTGGAAGTGTAACTGTAGTGTATTAAGATCAAAGCAAACGGCGAACAAAGGGTAAGTGCTGTGCCGCAGATCCGGCGGTTGGGATTCGTGGTCGCAGGAGCGGCTCAGTGATGTCAGAACTAACACCATTTTCCCCGCTGCTTGTAGTCTACATTTTATTTCCTTAAACTTTTACTACATGAAGCTCTTTAGGCCTGAGGGAGTATATCATCGGCACTGTCCCTTTAGTTTGCTAGCAATTGAATTAAACCAGTCTGTGAACCACTACTTCTCAAGAAGCTATTTATTCTCTCCACCTAATAACCGTTAGGAGGTTTGTTTTGGTCTCTTGTTTGCTTGTCATTAGTCAAGGCACTTAATGCTTTACGTTTTCTACTATAGTAAGACCTGTATCTCTTATCTGAGTTGGTGAGGTGCATTTATCCTGTTTTGTAGATGGTAAACTGAGACAATAAAGGTCAAATGTATCCAGGCAGGTGACTATGCTGATTACTTGCATGACCTGTATGTACCTAGTATTACAGATACTTTTAAAATTTCTCTTAGTCATACAGCTACATCATTAGGTGTTTCAATCCATTCAGAAACCTTTCCATATTATGATGTACTTACAGTCCTAGAGGAACATTATTTTTGGTGAAATCAGAAATAAAAAGCTCTTCTTATAAGTCTTCTTTCAGTGCTCAAACCTTCCATTCTTCTATGGCTGTAACTTTTTTTTTGGGTTTATTTTTCCCCCCAGGAAGCCCTTACCAGCCGGTAATTGAAGCATTAGAAAACCATCCACAAAAGAAGTTCTACAATGTCTCAAAGCTTGGAGGCGCCAAGTATGGTAATGATACTTTTTAGTTGTTTGCAATTAGGATGGTACCAGCAGTAAACACCTTACAGTAAGCACCTTACCTTACAGTAAGCACCGCTTACTGCTGTAAAATGTTAGGAGATGCAATTGTGAATATGTGAATTTTTAGTAGGTATATTTGAAAGCTTATAATTTTCTAATCCGTTATTGCTTTACAAAGTTGGTAGGGTGTAATACTTCATGTAGCTGCTTTTCAGTAAGGGAGAAAGTTTCATTGTTGCTGGAGTTTTCAGCAAAACTCCAAATCACAATAATTTCTCTTTTGGAAATAATGAAGTGACAGAGAACTCCTATGTAGTACTTAAAAAATAAATACAGTAAATAAATGCTATCATTTTCTACTGCTTCTTGGTGTTCCAGTTGCACCTTACCAAGTGGGTAACTGTGTTTACTAGAACATACCTTCTACTGCAGTTGCTGCAGAAAGATGAGGTTTTGTGGTGTTCAAATGATTGCTTAATCTCAGCATGTCATTAGTATGTAATGTAACGCTAAGTGGTATGTGCCAAAACGACTTTTATTGAATCTCTGTATCTGGGTGCCTATTGAAATATAAAAAGTGTGTGCACATGCGATGGGGGAGGGGAGTACACACAGATGGAGAGAGCTATAGATCAGTGTCAGCTGGAATAGGCTTTGCTCTTGCAGATAATCAAAACATACTTTCTTTATTCTCTCCCTTTGCTTTCATGGTAGATTCCTAAAATACTTGCTTGAGGTACATATTAACAGTATTCGGTACCTTTTTTTCAGTTTTCCTGGCTGTAAAGTCTGAATTACTCTCCTATATTAACAGAATTCATGATGTGTTTCTTAACTAAAAAATTACCAGTGGGTATTTCACTTCAAGCCTCTATTTGACAGCACTAATTACTTCCCTGTTGTTTGAAGGGAAGAGAGAGGGGAGCTGGTGCACAATGGCTGCTGAAACTTTGGTGCAACAGTTGTGTGCTCTTGCAAATTTCTACAACTTGTAATAATGAAGTTAATCTTTCAGATTTCAGATAAGCACATAAGAAGAAGGTAGAACGCTTCTGTTTGTGGCTTTGTCCAGGAAGAAGCAGTAGTGTGGTAGTAACAAAACCAGTGAGTTCTACAACAGTTTTTTGGAAAGCCTCATGACAGGGGTGGAAATATAAACAGAAGAGATTACTTTCTGCTGAGATGTGCTGTAAAGCTTGGAGCAGCAGCGGATATTCCTGAAAATATTTGGAGGAGTCTAAATAGACTAGATGAAGAGTGTCTTTGTCTTCCAATAGAAACCTCTGGGTAGAAGTTGGAAGCCCCGTATTAACTACATATTAGCAGGATACTAAGTAAAATTTAGGTGCAGTGTAGGACAGCACTGATAGCAAATCCAGCGTCTGGAATTGCTCATTGCATTTGCTCCTAGAACATTAATTTTGGGTTTTACCTGTTTGCCCTCTGCCTTGGGGCTTCGGACTATAATCTGACAATAAGTCCCTGTTTAAGTTAATCAGATTACTAATGTAAATGTTAATTGATTTATTTGTTTAGTTTGTTAGGGAGAATCTGATTTTCTAGTGTTTGGAATAGTATTTGGTGATGGGGAAAATGGTAGCTAGAAAGAGCCCAGAGGGCTTTAGGGCAGAGGGGGCAGCTGGAGATCTAGTCCAGCCTCTTGCTGGGAGTAGAGTTAACTTGGAGAGTTTTTCTCGATTGAACTCCACAAATCTGCAAGGATGGAGGTTCCACCACCTCTCTTGATCCTGTGCTTAATCACCCTCCCTGTGAACTTTTTTTTCCTTCGATCCTGTCACAGTGTTCCTTTCTGCAGAGTATGACTTCTTTTTGTCCTTTCACTGTGCACTTCTCCGAAGCCAGTCCTCACCTTCTCTGCAGTTCCTATTAGGTTGTGGGTGACTACAGTTAGCTGTAGCTCAGCTTTCTCTTCTCAGGGTGAGCAGACCCATGTCTCCCAACTTAGAAGGCCCATGCTGGGTGTGATCTCATTTCTTGAGATCTCCTGTATCCTGGGAGGCACAAAACTACCCTCAATATTGCAGATGTGAGCTTGCTAGTGCCTAATAGAGAGAAGTAGTCGCTTCTCCAGAGCTGATGGCTGCTAAGCAGCCCATTGGAAACTCAAGATTTATTGCTGTGAGGATGTGATGTCTATTACTTGTGATCCAAGAAAAAGTATAACAGTTTTCTTCTGGTAACTTGGCTTTTAAATAACGTGAGTGATGGCATTACAGCTGATTAGACAGGTATTTGATGACATTCTGATATTATTTTGAGTGATTTGTCTAATTAGACAGCAACGGATAATATCTGAGAAAGACAGACAATGAGAACAGAGTCAGTAAAGTCTATATTAGTAGTTTGTGGACAAACCTCTGGATTAGGTTGAGACCACCAAATCCTAACTTGTGTTGTTAAAGCTTGAACTTCATGGTCTCACCTTCTTCTTCCAACAAACTTTTTTTATATTTCTCACTGTTCTCCATAAAGTCTTTTGCCTGCTTGAATGGTGCTGAAAATAATGGGTTTTGGGGAGAAATGTGATTTAATCTTGATATTTTTGTTTGCAGTGAATAGTGACATCTGCTTCTCTTTTCTCCTCCCATTTTTTACTTTCTCACTCCCAGTTCCCTAAATTTTCTTGTGCCAGAAAGCTGCTTCTGGTCAATACCTTAATGCAGATAACAAACTAGCTAAAGTTGTGTTTAGTGAAATATCTGTCTTCTCTATAATTTATGAAATGTGTTTAATTTTAGGACACATGGCAGAATAGTTTCTGGTCTTCATATAACTTTAAAAAAAAAAAAGAATATTCTAGCATTGGATGCTTTTGGCTTGATATCTCAAGTAATGAAATGGTGAAATTTACAGTTAAAAAAATATTTTTGACTATTCTAATTGTTGTTGCTTTTCACCCACTCTGATCAGTAGTCCCAGCTCTAGATTCCTTGCATCTCTCTCCTGCCAGCATAGCATACCTTCTTAAATGTCACTGTCATAACACAGGGCGGTCAAGCCATTGGTATATTCTGTTGAAATCCCATATGATAACTCATCTTCTGCAGTGTATACATTATGCAACTCACTGTTCCATATTGTGTAATGAAGATCAAACCCAAAGGCAACTGGAAAAGCAGGCTCCTGCAGCTCTCATCCTTCCAGTCCCTAGCAAAGTGGAATTTGTTAGAAATGTGAGATTGTAGCTTTTTTTAAAAAAAAATATGTAAACTGCAAGTGTTGCACTAATTAAATCAGTTACTTTGTTTTACCCTAGATACTCTGCCTTATTCCATACGAGTGTTGTTTGAATCCAGTATCCGTAACTGTGATGGCTTCTTAGTGAAAGAAACAGATGCTATGAACATCTTAGACTGGAAAACAAAACAGAATGATGTTGAAGTGCCCTTCTGTCCTGCCAGAGTTGTTCTTCAAGACTTCACGTAAGTGTGTGTGTGCGTGCACCAGAAACTCTGAAATGATCTGTGTAAACTCGCTGAGTTGTATGTACAGTTCTTTGGCTTGGAAAGAAATAGCACCTAGCCTTTTGATACTGAGGGATCTCTTTTTCTCAGTAGAAACCTGTGCACTGCTTCTGCTGTCCAGTAGATTCCTCATGATAATTCCCTGAGATGCAAGGGTAGGAATTGTTCCATAGGGTACCCGGGTTTTAGTGCAGGTTGGCGAGGCTGATGCTGTTGGCCTACAAGGAATGCTTTACAGGCTAAGAGCCAAAACACAAATGGAAGTGGTGACATTTTGGCTGTAGCCAGATGGCTGCCAGTTCACTGAAATATATAGAATTCTTGCTTGAGATAACTGAAGATTAAATATTGCTTACTCCACAAGTATATGCAAGCCAATTGATCCATAAATAATACATATATTTAAAAGAAGTCTCTTAGAATATTAACTTTCTTTGTGATTCGAGTATGGCATAGCTAAAAGGGCAGTCCTTCAGTAATTTGCAAATATTAAATTTAAGCTGTTTCGCTGACTCATTAACTATATATTTATCAAGAAGCGAGATAATTTAAAAAAGGAATTGTCATAATAATAAAAAGGAGGTCATTTCTGCTTAGCAAGCAAAGTCAGAGATTTATATAGTACCGTGTTACATAAACAGCGTCCTCTCAGTTTTGTACTTCAGGTACACCTGTCTGTATAATAGCAACAAGAATTATTTTTATAAAACGCTATGAGCTTCAGAAATGGCTGGCTCTGTAAGAGGTGTAATAATACATGATAAGGTGTTAGCATGTGTAGCACGAGCATTGTTTGCATAGCAAGGTTCTATCGTAAAGGTAATAAGTATCTAAAAGTTAGTTTTGTAGTAAAGTACCATCACGCTTCAGAAGCATAGCAAGACAAAAGAGAAATTTAATTGTCATCATTGAGATGTTCCTGTGTTCTTGTTTGGTATGTTATCTTCAAACATGCTGTTGCTTGTTGTGAATGAGTACCAACTCCATTAACTTCGAAAAATATTTCAAGTTCTTTAAAATTTAGAGAACAGAATAGTAGGGGTGTATTATCTGTAATAGAAAATAGGTAGATCTAGACTTAAGTAAAGTTAAAATGAAAAAGAAGCTTGTATGTTTTAGCAAGTTAATGTTCCATGTTATTATACTATTTTGTTTTTCTGTCTGTTAGTGGAATTCCAGCAATGGTGGATTTTGCTGCCATGAGGGAAGCTGTGAGAAATGCTGGAGGAGATCCTGTGAGAGTCAATCCTGCCTGCCCAACTGATCTCACCGTTGACCATTCTCTGCAGATTGATTTCAGCAAATGGTAACGTACCTCGTTTTTTTGATGAACCATACATTTTTGTCTGATACTGAAGTACCATTTTGCTCTGATCTTGGTACTATCCCATCAAATCATTTGTCATGTGTGGATCCCTGAAACTAGACCTGATGGTGTCTGGAAGAGGGCTGGATAAAAATGGATAAAATAACACTCTCGAAGGAGAGAAAGAATGGTGGTGAAGGGTTATGGGTGAAGCTGACTGACAACCCAAATTCTGGGCAAGAGATTGCTGAAATAACTGGATCTGTCATGGTTTCCAGAAAATAATATGTCTTAAGAGAATGAGGCAGAGAGAGCTTGTAATTTTGCTTTGCCCTGTTCTTACTGTTAAGGTTAAAGACAACTTCTTTTTTTTTTTTTTAACATGATTGCCTTGTCACGGCTTCAGAGAGACAGCTTGCAGTCCTACTGGACATACTGAAAGACTGTCACATCAGCCCATAGCTTAGGACTGATTTTTTTTTTTTTTTATGGACGTGGATTTTACAACAAGTTAAAAAAGGCTGCATGTATTTGGAGAGCGAAAGAAATGTACTTGTAGGAGTCTGAAAAAATAGTGGGACTGGAAAACTAACAGCATGCTTTTCCTTTCCTGATGGGCAGTAATTGAATAAAAACAGCCTGGGGCTGCCTTTTGCTAGAAACATCGTACTATAGAAAGGGAAAAACTTGCGTTTTATTCAGTGTTTGCTGAAGTAAACACTGAGTAAACAATGCAGACCAGTCCACCATCTCCCCTGCCCCTCCATCATGGAGCCTTTCAAACTCATGCAGAATAGTGGAAGTTACTCAAGTTCTTTGGGAAAGTTCATGGGGAAGAAGCCAGTGGTCACATGGACATGGTGTATGAGTCATTTCTGTAGAGGTTCCAAATACATACAGGATTTCAGTTTGGTTAGTGTTAAAAAGAGTGAAGAGCAGGAAGCTACAAATCGTGTGTTGTGTTGCATGTGTGTTGTTTCAGTTCTGTGGTCTGTCCATTCTTGTGTCTGGAGGGACAGCTGATTCGATTGCAATTAGGCTGGCCGAAAATTATCAGAAAGACCAAGTGTTGGCAAGAGGTCTCAACATGCTGCTTTGTAATGATAAATCCGGCTTCTGTGGTTTCACTTTTGGAAAGCTTACAGGATCTCAGCAGCTGCTGGCCTATGATAAGAAACCCTTTGCTACAGGATGGTTTGTGCTGCTTTTATGCAGCTTCCATCTCCTGCTCATCAGGGGCTGGTGGACTCAGTTGGGATTTAGACAAGGTATCCTCTGAGACCATGCAATAGCCTGCAATTTGATAGCTAAGTATCTTTCTGTGTTACTAGTGCAGAAGAAAGCAGCCCCTTTAATTACGAATCCATGATT
This sequence comes from Charadrius vociferus, assembly GCF_000708025.1. Taxonomy (NCBI): domain Eukaryota; kingdom Metazoa; phylum Chordata; class Aves; order Charadriiformes; family Charadriidae; genus Charadrius; species Charadrius vociferus. The sequence goes on along the minus strand of NW_009648717.1, from coordinate 1,534,448 downwards.
TGGTAAATAGCAAGAGGTAACAAGTTATTCATTTATCACAAGAAGGTTTTTTTTGCTCTCACGTGAAGACTGAATATTGTACAAATAGAGCATGCTATATGGACTTTATTTTTAAAAAAAACTTTCCTGTCTTTCTTCTGACTGACTTAAATAGTGTATGAAATTTATCTGAGCCTTTGAGAATTTGTATAAAAAGCCTAATTAAATAATAAAGTTACGTTTCTTTCCTTGAGAAAGCTTTGTAACCATTCCTCTGTGGATTTAACAGCACATGTACAGCACTGCCTTAAAAAGAAACATGTTCAGCAAGTCCACCACTTGGATGAGGCTCTGCCCACACCTTGGAAGTTTTAAACCCCCGAGTTTAGCCTTTGCAACATTGTTTATAACGATTTCTGGTCTGTTGTGAACAAATTGAAGGAGTTGTTTGTCTGGCGTTCATCTTTCAGGCAAGCCAGTTCTGTTCACTTACTTGTTACCACACTACATTACCTAACTAGGGTTATCCAGTTGTAGTTTACTTTGCAACAGGGTTGTAGTAAAATAACTTTGTTTTTTTCAGATGATATTTTATAATTTGTTTAAAAAACAGGGGAAAAAAAGGCAAAATTCCTAATGTCTAAATTATCGTTCTGTTTAATGTTACAGTGCAATACAGAATGCTCCGAATCCTGGAGGTGGTGATTCACAGAAGCCGACGGCAAAGCTTTCTCCACTTAAAGCACAGCCTCGGAAGCTGCCTTGCAGGGGTCAGACTGGCTGCAAGGGACCCTGTAGCGCTGGAGAGTCAAGTCGCAACTCAGGACAATTTTCTGCCCAGATTGAGAACACACCTATCCTCTGTCCTTTCCACCTTCAGCCAGTGCCTGAGTATGAAAGCTTCCTTTTTTTTTTAATTATTTGCACCCTTCTGTGTTGTTAAGCACTGCCTGTGACAGTTGTTTGTTGGGTTTTTTCCTAAACATCCTTCTGTACTCTTCTTCAAATGTGCCATAGACAGGTTTCAGCATCTAGAAGAACAACTGATGTAGCAGATTTGAATTAGTCTAAAATGATATGGGGGTTTTGTACAAGAAGGGCTTTACACAGTGCAGATGGCCAACTGCGTGACTCACGGCTGTGATTTTTTTAAATTAAATTTTGTGACTTCCCTCGTTTCTTTACAAGGACAACAAAGTATAGGAATAATCCAAATCTCTGGCTCTTATAGAAGAACTAAGAACTAGCCTATACATCATCCCCAGTTTCTTTGGAATCTCACAGTCCATCTGTCACTGCATTGAAATTTAATGAATATCCTGCCTCTACGTAATGGCCCGGGGGAGCCTCATCTATCTGCCTTTTCCAGATTTTCAATATTCTTAACTCATCATTGCGTACCATTCCAGCTATGACAATTACATGTAATCATCCTCCTCTTTCAGCTGCCACCTCTTTTGTCTGATAGACTGTTCAGATCCCTATCTTCCTGTGCCGGACAGGTGTGGAATCTAAAAGCTGATCAAATCTGTATCCCACAGTGATGCGATATGCTGATTGTCTTGGTGATTTTATAGATATGCACATTTTCCTGCTCAGTACAGGCACAGGAATGCAGAACTAGTGATGTTTTCAGCAATATTGATATTTCTGGCAGCAAAACCACAGTGGTATTTATTAAGCTGCGGCGTGAATGATGACGATCCCATGGGGCTTTGCAAAGCAGTATAGCCGCTGACCTTCTGACACAGCAGAGAAGAAAGGGAAGGGTCATGGGGTAAAATACACCTCTAGAAAGTTGAGGGCTTCCTTCCTTCCTGGTACAAAGCAAGTTTGTTCCTTTCCTTGTCCACCTTCTCAAAGCAGAGGTTATTCCTCTTAAATTGTGGATTGCTCCTTTATAATGAGTATCAGTATCTTGATAAATAACACTTATTAAGAAAAGATGGTTCATTTTATGAGACTGTACTAATCAGTACTTGTGAAGAAAAAAATTGTGGCTTGGAGGCAAGAAATGCAGAAATGATAGTTACAATTGCCCTGATGTTCTGCTCAGTTGCCAAAGGGCTAGTACAGAACACGGAGAGTGAGTTGTGTGACCTACTGATTGTGGGGGTAAGGGGGGGAGCTTCTGTGTATTGTAGTACATGGCTGGAATAGATCTCTTAAAATGAGTATTTTTGAGATCAAATGCTTTAGGCAAACTATACCTAGAATAAACATGTTCTCAAGCAGAGAACAGATAAAATCAGTTTTCACTGTTTACAGAAAGCTTGCTGCAAAGAAGGAATTATCTTTGTTCTAACAAACAGCTTCAAATTGTGCTGCAGGCTTAAATGAGTCTTTCATCAAACAAGCGAAAATAACTTGTTCTTCTCTAATTTGAAGTAGATTATGACAGTGCTTGTAAACTTGATATCTTCCTAGGCCTGAGACAGTATTGAAAAATCAAGAGATGGAATTCGGCAGAAATAGAGAGAGGCTTCAGTTTTTCAAGGTATGTCTGTTAACTTGTGGGCTTTGTATTGTGTTGTGTTTTGGGTGTTTTAAGAGCTTACTGTCTTTGTCTGTCAGTGTTCAGGGTTAGATGATAAATGTAATCGTTTGAAATGTCATATTCTCAAATCTGAATTCATGCGGAAGCAGAAAATTGGCTAATAACATGGCTTGTGACTTTGAATCTAAACACTGCTCGGCAGCAGAAGTTCTAAGTCTAGGTATCGCTTAAAGGGGAGATAATTCTTTGTAATTCTAACTTGAAAAAGTTCACGCTGTTTGATTTGGTTCTTGCCAGTGTGAAGGTAGTGGACAAAGTAGGTATTCATGAAGCATTAGTCTTTTTAATGCTTTTTAGTGAGCTCAGTGCCTTAGGTTCATAATGTGTTTCTGAATAAAAGGTTCTTTTATCCATACTTCTGTGACAAATCTTACAGAAGTTGGAAGCGTTGAACAGAGGCCGGTGTTGAGACGTTGCTGCCCTCAACCTAGACAGCAGTGCCAGTAAACTTCTTTTTAGTGGAAGTCTTGTGTGGCGAATATCGGCGGCTTTGTTGCTAGCCGGGAATTTGCAACACTGGTATTTGATCCTCATCCACACGGTTTAGGGATCCGATGCAGTGCGCTAAAAACCTTTTCATACAGGTAGACTAGGAGCTTTCTTTCTAAAGTTGCAAATTAGCTTTTACATTATTAAAGAGGGAAAACTGCCAAGCTGAATCTTGTTACAAGTTTCCATGTCAGCTTTTTTAAATCTAGTATCCTGAGTTTGTGTGTAGCAAGACACTTTTCTAAATTGCATCTTCAGTCCCATCCAGGAGTGTAAAACGTAAACTGAATTCTGTTATAAACACAAGTGCCTAGGTTCTGTTGTCTAAATAATAGTGTTAGCTGTGCTTGAAATCAGTTGTGTGAACTGGAAGGTAGGATTTATGCAGCCCTGCTTTTGACAGGTAGGTATGAATTATTGATTCAGCCTTCAACAGGAATGGAGTGAATGGTTTTGTGGGTGTTTAAGAATGTACAGAATCCAAGGGGATCACATACCTCTGACAAACTAGCAAAACCCACTCTCATAAATAGCAAGTACTGATTTATTGCATATGAGTTTTGTCTTTCTAGTTGTGTTCTAAGAATTGAATATATCTTTGAAAAAAATGCAACTTTTTTTTTCTCGTTTTGAAAAACTTCCAGTGGAGTTCAAAGGTTTTCAAGAATATTTCCATAATTCCACCTGAGACTGGAATGGCGCACCAAGTTAACTTGGAATATTTGTCAAGAGTTGTTTTTGAAGTTAAAGATTTCCTATATCCAGATAGCGTGGTTGGCACAGATTCTCATACAACCATGGTAAATGGCTTGGGTATCTTGGGCTGGGGTAAGTATGCTAACAGTAACTTTCTAGCACTTTGAAAGGCGTACTAAATCGTTGCCGAGAAATACTCTCTTCCCACTGGATATTTCTGTCTTCGGCATAACAAACTCTGTCTTGAATTATTCTTCAGAATGCCTTTTGTCTAAAAGTAATTTCAACTAACATTTCTTCCCATCGAGAAACTGCTTTCTGTAATTTAAAGAAAAAATAGCCAAAAAACCAATTGATATTCAAATAAGTGCTGTTTGTATAAAATTTGTATGAAGGCTTCTTTTCTGCTGGACAGTTAATTTTAGATATAAAATATTTCCTGGTTGACTATGAAATGTAACTTCAGAAGTAGTCTTGCTTGATTTTATTTTTCCTTTACAAATATTTAACAGAGAGCTACATTTCTTGCTGTAGCCTTAAGTCTTAATAGGAAGGGTTTTATTAGATTTTGGGACCTCAACATATTTAGTGTTGGTTACTGCAACTGATGAAAAGCAACCTAATATTCTTCTTCCAGGTGTTGGGGGCATTGAAACAGAAGCAGTGATGCTGGGGATGCCAGTTACTCTCACTTTGCCCGAGGTTGTTGGGTGTGAACTGACAGGCACGGCCAGCCCACTTGCTACATCCATAGATATTGTGCTAAGCATTACAAAGGTAAGAGTTCAATGCCTTTTCAAACAAAGACAAGGTTGTTGGAAGTTTTACCAGTGGTGGTTGAAAACCGAATTAAACGTTGGGAGTATTTTTAGTATGCCTTTAATCATGGCAGTGCAGAAAGATACAAATATCTCTAACAGTTTTTATTTCATAGTCCTCCAAAGTAGTGTTTTCTCCTTTTCCCTCTATAGTGGTTTATTTACAGGCCCTTTTTTGTGAAAAAATAATTTAAAAAAAAAAACAAACAAAACCACCACAAAACTGTGTGCAGAGTTGAGGCCAGGGGAGAGAAGCCCTGTTTGCCATTTTTCTCCTGCTGACAGCACGTAGGCTTCTTCTCTAGTTCAGAAATATTTTCTGGATGCCCTTTTTGTTCTGCAGTACTCCTGCCAGACACAAGGCTGACCGATGGTTGCGAGCTGGTATAACTCAAGAATGTATTTTCTGGAGACAGGGTTCTGCCAGGGCGGCATGAACTGTCACTGCTGCAGTAGGTGAAGAGCTAGCATCAAAGCATTGAAGAGTCGCGATTGCTTTGAAGATACATTCTTTTTTTGTGGCATGATGCTTTAAGAAGCGTGTATCTGTTCTGAACTAGGAAATCTGAAGAGCTCAATTGCAGGTGGAGGCGTGTTTTATTATGTCAACTTCCAGTATAGATCTTTAGAACCCAGTATGTTAATGGGGCTTGGGGTTTTTTTTTTTTGCAAACGCGGGCCTTAAGGTTTCAGCTTTTTGTTTTAAATATTCATGACTCGCTAATTGCAAACTGTTGCAACAGAGATTGCTTGCATTGTACCTCTTCACATAACAAATGTTGTTGTGTGTTCTTTTAAACAGCATCTTAGGCAAGCTGATGTCGCTGGAAAGTTTGTTGAGTTTTTTGGGAGTGGAGTTTCCCAGCTGTCTGTAGCAGACCGAACCACAATAGCAAATATGTGTCCCGAATATGGTGCTATTCTGAGCTTTTTCCCTGTTGATAATGTGACATTGAAGCACTTAAAGCATACAGGTAAAGGTGAAATTAAAATAGTGGTTCATTGTAATAGTAGTTTAGATGTCATCTGTGGCAATATGTTTTTTTTGCTTGAAACTCTGTTCTTAAACAGTGATTTTTTTGCAGAGTTCTGACATGGATTTAATGTGTAAAAATTCTGCTGTACAGTAAGGGGCTGTGTCATGGGATATACTTGGCTGCAACTTAAATCCTGTAGAATCCCATACAGCTGAGCAATACCTACCACAAAAATTGTACCGTATATATTTACTGTTTGCTAGTTTTGTGATATGCTGAGTGTGTGGCATATGGGTCTGAGTTATTTACCTGCTTTATTGGCACGGGTGTTTTCTCGTGGCCTGTCTTGTCTCCCTGTATCCCGTGCATCTGAAGTGAGGCTGTGGTCTCTGCATGCACAGCGCTGGCATGTGGATGGCTGACTTGCCCCTGAGATTTGTGACCAGTCTGCTTCACCTGTCTAATACCTGACTTAATAATGCTGAGTTACTTTTCAACATCCAGAGTCTTTGTTTTTGAAAGCATAGGTAAACCTTTAAAAGAAAAGCATTAGGAAAATTCTCACTTATATTTTGAAAAGTGTGTGGAATAGAAATCTTCTCGATATGGAATGAATCCCTTAACCACCTGTAGATTCCCTACAAAATCAAAATCTAAAATGATTACTAGAAATAAGTGAAACTGCAAAACAAATCACAACATGTTTCTGATTTTTTTTCTCACAATGATATTTTTTCCTTTGAAGAGCATTATTTCACTGACATGTCCAGCTAAGCTAGAAGGACATAAATTCCTTATCAAGCTACTGCAAATAGAGAAAGCCACAGGGTAACTGATACCAAAAAAGCTCATTCATATTAGTAAGCCTTTCTGACACTGAAATCTGTCACTTTCAAATAACAGTTAAACACTTTTAATTTAATAACAAACATGTTTTGTCTGGTCAGGGCAGAGCAAATGAAACATTTTCTAACAGTAGCCAGTAATACTGGCTGTTATCAACTAAACATATGATCTGTATTAAACAAGTAAATCTTAAAAGAGAAAAGCTTTATGAACTTCAAGGACAAATCTGTAAATTTAATTATAGTTACAACTGCTGAAGTTGGAACAACTTATTTTGTTCCTTGATATAAGAAGGAAAGTTAAGCTAATCTACCAAAAAAACCCCAATTAAAGTATTTTAATTTGTATATCATTTCTGAATAGCTCCTGGGGGTTGGGTTATGCAAGTAGTGTGCCTTGAAAGAAACACTCTGGATGATATGTTTAAACAGTCTTAATTTGAGAACTGTGGGGTTTGTTTTATTTTTTTAATGTGATTTTTTCTCATGTTTGAAATAACCTTCCTAAGGTTTTGACAAGGCCAAGCTTGAGGTCATGGAAGCATATCTTAAAGCTGTGAAGTTATTTAGAAGTGATGAGAGTTCTTCCAGAGAACCTGAGTATTCCCAGGTACGCTTGAAATGACTTGGTTCTTTGTGTTTGAGTCTCATAATAAATAACTAACGCTGATTTAACAGTTTTGTCTCTCACTGTAACTTTCATTGCTTCAATAAAAGTTGTATTTATTAACTCACAACTTTGAGAAGCAGAGTATGTTTGCAAAATATAAAGGAGGTGGGGGAAAGAAGGGAAGTACGATAACATTCACGTCAAGTAACATACTGAACTCCTGTCACTCCCGAGTGATCAGGTAAGTCTTATGGATGGTAGAAAAGTTAGGGCTAATGTTCAAACACTTTGAATATGACGAACAGCCTTTTACAGTGGGCAGTCTTGAAAATGGAAGCCCAGAGTTTTAATGTCTCAGAACATTTAGATTTTAAACAAGAGGGGTCTCAAGAGTATATTCAATGTAATGTTGGGCTGGGATTGATAATGCATGCTTTTCTGTTGTGTGGTTTGTTTGTTTGTTTGTTTTTTAGGTAGTGCAAATTAGTCTAAGTTCTATAATTCCGTATGTCAGTGGCCCCAAGAGGTCCCAAGATAGAGTGGCTGTTAATAACATGAAAAGTGACTTCCAGGCCTGCTTGAATGAAAAGGTTTGTACAACCGATGTACTCTTCAAAAGGTATTTCTTATAGTCTACATGAATAAATGTTATGTTAGTTATACCTTGCATACCTGCTGAGCCCTCCTTATCACTGTATAAACAGCTTAGCCAATGATGCTCTTTTCTTGCTTGACAAGTGGCCCGAGGATAGTAGCTGATAAATCACAGGTGTGTCTGTCAGGAACATGAACTTCCAAAAATCCTTAATTTCACAGTTTAGATTGCTAGGGAGGAAAAAATTAAAGTCATAAATAGCATAAGCTTGGGAAACATTTTCTCATTTTCAGAGCTCTTTAAACAGCTGTATTTTACTTAGTTTCCAAAGCAGAATTACCCTAAGCAAAGAAAATTCAGCGTATCTTAAAGGACATGCAGAAAGACTTCCAAGGTTTCTAGCTAATCAGTGTTCTGGGTTCTTAACTTAGCGAATGATTTTTGCTTGCAGCTTAACTTGACTGCACAGAGGAAATGTTTTTACTCTGAAGGTGATATTTTTTGGTTAGGAATATGCATAGGTATCTAAGAATGCAGCTGATAGAGGAATGCATCTTCATTTTTAGTGTTTATCATTAAAGTTGAAGACTGGCACCAGTATTAGAAACATATCCACTTAGACACTCTGTAAAAATTCTTTCTGTTGGTTTTAGCATGTCTGGCTTGTGATGAGGTGTATAATACAGAATGATCAGTTGTGCTGGAGAGAAATCATAACTGATCACGCATCACAGAGCGGTTGAGGTTGAAAGGGATGTCTGGAGGATGACTTGGGTGCTGAAGAGCTGGAGGGTGTGAGAAGTTAATTGATCTAGTCTGCTTTTAGTTAGTAGCCTCTTCCAATTAAAATCTTGGGTATGCTTCTAATTTGGAAACAAGTATTGTATAGAATTAGACATGTACTGCTAAGGGTTGTTCTTTTGTGTATAGCAGGAAATGAGCATAGAGGTGTGAACTGAGGGCTGCTTTTAAAATCTGTTTAAGGGTTCCTAGTGGGACGACTGAGTATTAATTTAAAATGAGGGTTCGCTTGTTCTTGGTGTAATGTCATACTTTCTGTACTTTAATAACTGCTACCATGTGTTTTTGTCATCTAGTCTGGTGTTAAAGGGTTTCAGATTGCAGTTGAGAAACAGAATGACATTGTGCCTGTTCAGTATGAAGGAAATGAATACAAGCTATCTCATGGCTGCATTGTCATTGCTGCAGTAATCAGCTGTACAAATAATTGTAACCCGTCTGTCATGCTTGCCGCAGGTATGTTGTGACTAGTGACAACTTACGTTATCTTAATGGTGCTCCCATGTTTACACAGCCTTTACTTTTGCTTTTGTAGGCTCTCTGTAATGACTTGATCTAAAGGTTTGAACTGTAAACTTTTAGCCTTAAACTTGTATGTTCTGGAGGTTATATAATGAAAGTTACTTTCTAGTACAATCTCAAAATTTATGTCATAAAGCAATATTAATGGTAGCAATTACAAAATCTTTACATTTGGTAGTCTTTCAGCAGGTAACCAGTTTCAGGGTAGGAGGTGGGCTTTAGCTTTGACTCCATCCTGGATGACAGTAGCTTGAACTATAGCTAGCTGCAGAGTCTGGAAAGAAAATCCATATTGCTGAACAATTGTCCTGTGCTTTAGCCACTAATTCAGGAGTATGTGCCGCACCTTCTCAAGCTGCACACAGTTCTCCCAGAACAGCTAATCCTCTCTGACCTTGCTTTCCTCTATTGATGTCCTCTGTGGCCAAGGCAAGCTTCCCTTTGAGGCTGTGGCCTGTGTCAGAAGAAGAATAAATTGGATTTGCACTGTCAGCTAGAAAATGGGAATGAGATTTTTCTTACAGAAAAGAAAATGGGTATCTAAACTATAGGAATAGGAACAAAAACCTAAATGGTATTGTTATGAGTTAGGAAACTTTATTAAAGCAACTACTTGCCCAAATAATTTAATAAACTTCAGGTCTAGTCATTCTCTGGGATGGATTTTTTATGCTTAATTTAATTACGGTAGAATCATGTAGACATTCTTTTAAGGAATATACAAAACATAAGCTGCCTCTTTCTTTTTTGGCAGGACTGCTGGCCAAAAAAGCTGTTGAAGCTGGGCTAGTGGTTAAGCCCTACATAAGAACAAGTTTATCACCGGGCAGTGGAATGGTTACGCATTACCTCAGTTCAAGTGGAGTATTACCGTACCTCAGTAAGCTTGGGTAAGTTGTGACTCCTGCTTCGTTTGTCGTTTTAGGAAAATAGTACACGAGGGTTTTGTACAGGTTGGTAAATATGGTTACTGTTCATTTTGGATTAGCTAGTGCTTAACTTACTAGATTGTCATTTTAACTACTTGCTGACTTAAAGTTGTGTTTTACTCCATTTCATTCCCACCTTACAATTCACTATGTGTAGATCTCTACCTCATCTGAGCTGTCTTTTTACAGTAGTGATCTACTTAATTAAAAGTGTCTTACAAGACAGATGCACTTGTTCATATATTTTAAAAGTGGAAGCTGGATGTAAATTTGTCAGGACAGTCTGAATTAGTCTGTTCTTGACACTGCTGCTGTTGTGGGTTGTTTAGCATGTTTTTAGTTGCTCTTTAGCAATAACAACTAGATGATGTTTGTAATTCAGCTGTGCTCTGTGAGGAACACTACTGCCTTTACTTTGCTATTACTTATGGAACTAACAACATCTTGAAATATTTTATGTTGTTACCTCCTATCTTCCTGCTTGTGTCAGTGAGATGTAGTGTCTGCTGTTCACTTCCGAAGCAGGCTAATTGTCAAAGGAAAAAAAAAAAAATTCTTAGTGATTGCTAATAAAAGAAAAAGCTGTTTTGCCAACAAATTTGCTTGTGATCATCTAATTGCTACCTGATTGGTTTTTTCCAATGTAGGTTTGAGGTTGTCGGTTATGGGTGTTCAACCTGTGTTGGAAACACTGCCCCCTTGCCAGAAGCCATCAGGAATGCAATAAAGCAGGTAAAGCTCTACGGCTTGTTGAATACAGAAATATAGTTCTCACCCAGTTAAGTGATCAAGAAATACAGTAACCAGCGCAAAATATACTTTATTGTTGGTTTGGTCGTTGCATGACATTGCTGCACATCTGCATGTCAGAGGGAGACCATGGTAATTCATTGCTGTGTGCCGTAAACATAATAAATAGTATTTGTAGCCTATGGATATAAATTACAAGATAAATACATAGGATCTAATCTTACGGAGGATGCAATATGTAGATTTTGTGTTATAAATGAAGAGGACGGTTTTGAAGAGCTATATGCTTGAGTGATTTTCAACCAGCAACGTCTAAACAGCTGTAGCATTTTTCTCCTGTGAAGCAGAATTAAAATACAAGCAATAAAAGGCAGGAGAGGAGCTCGCTGAAGTGACTGGATCCAGAGACTTGAGTGAAAAGAAGGAGAGGGAGAAAGGGTAGCAGGAGAGAACAAAATGCCTTTACGTTGAAGCGTTAGAATAAATATTTGAAGTGGACTGCTAAAAGTGCAGCTGACTTAGTCAACAAAAAATGGCACAAGCTGTTGAAGTACCACAAAATCCAAGAAAAATATGTATGGGTCTGCCTTTCAGGGTGATATCATTGCCTGTGGAGTGTTGTCTGGAACAAAGAACTTTGAAGGACGTCTCTGTGACTGTGTCCGTGCCAACTACCTTGCTTCTCCACCGCTAGTAGTTGCTTATGCTATAGCAGGCACTGTTAGAATAGACTTTGAAACTGAGCCTTTGGGTAAGTATTTTCTTACGTCTTCTATTTCTGCATCTGATGCATACGTAGAAGAGGTTTCCTCACATGCGTTTCAGCATACAAAACCAGTATGTTTGGAAAGAAAGCACACTCATATTTGGTGTTGCTCGTAGCTAAAGCAAAACATCCATTAACTGATGAAATTCTTTGTGTATCTGGTACCATCTCTGAAGACTTGAAGAATAAAATATTAGATTTTATATTTACATTAGAATATTAATATGTATATATTCAAAATTACTGTTCCGTTTAAAATCTTACTCAGGCACTGGCTTTGATGGCAAAAATATTTACTTACGAGATATTTGGCCCACCCGAAAAGAACTTCACACAGTGGAGGAAGAGTGTGTGATATCATCTATGTTTAAGGAACTGAAAGAAAAAATGGAGGTAAAAATGGTCTTTTTGTTCTACGTAACTTAAAGATTGTGTTTCATTGTACCTTTATAATATCTTCCAGTTGAATGTGATTGGTTTGTCAGTTATTTCCATTACTGTAAAGGAGGACTTAACTGAGATGGATACTTGTATTAAATAGTGATTCTTAAGTAATATCCAATGAGGTAACTTGTAGTGTATAATAGAAATTAAAAAGAAAATCACCAGTTAGTCTTTGGTTTCAGGATGTAAAAAGATCATAAACCAATTTGTCTGTTCTTCTTGGTTAATTTTCTTTTTTGTAGAAAGGAAACAAACGATGGAATTTACTAGAAGCACCCGAGTCAACTTTATTTCCCTGGGATTTAAAATCTACTTATATCAGATGTCCTTCCTTTTTTGATAAACTTGTAAGTACATTGGACCTATCCACCAGATTATATGCATTACATCTAAGTAAAGGAATAGCTATTCCAGTAAAGCTTCAATGTTTAAGTAACAAATTTGATTAGCACTAATATTTTTCAGTCTTTTAAATACTATTTGTATCTCTGGAATGAGTGGAGCCTGTACGTCGTGTGCCTTCATGCATTGCAGATATGGTTTATGTCTCTAAAGGTTCTTAGAAGAAAAATGTGTTTCTTATTTTTATTGTTGTTTCCCCCCGCCCCTTCCTTTTTAGGCCAAAGAACCAGTTTCGCCACAACCAATTGAAAATGCCCATGTCTTGCTCTATTTGGGAGATTCTGTAACAACAGATCACATATCCCCTGCTGGAAGCATTGCAAGGAGTAGTGCTGCTGCTAAGTATCTGACCAACAAAGGGTAGGGACTTTGCATATTAAACAGCTCTAACAGTATCAGAGGACTGCTTCACGCTGATCAGCACCGTTGCTTTCCTTTATAAATGCCTGGCTGCATAAAGTGGAGATCATACATGGATAAGCAAAACAGTAACTGTTACTGGCGTTCACGAGTAATCACCTGTTTTGCAATCCCTGTAATCGCCTTTCTTGCAGTCTCTGTCTCAGGCTACAACAAACAGCTGAGACCTACTCTTAAAGAGCTCATTCTCATAGCTGTCATTACAGTAACGTCTGCTGCCCGAGTGCCTGCCAAAGCAAAAATAATGTACTAATTTGCAAATCAGGTGATTTATCTTCTGTTAATGTGAGGTTAGTCACTGTTACGGTCATTGGCCTCAAGAACAGTCAGATAGATGCACAGAACAGATCAGAAACTCTAGAAACATACAAAGTTTAAAAAAAAAAAAGGCCCAGTTTTATAAATGAATGCAATTGGTGCTCTGACTTACCTGTGCAGCAGTAGCATCCTGCAGCAGTAGTGGGTGCCTTTCACCTCCGCTGAAATTCTGAAAAGACACAGAACACAACATGGTGCTGAGCTATTCAGTGTTACGCCTCTGCTGAATATTTTGGAGATTATATTGTTGGGTTGTATTGCAAAGGTCTGTTATTATTACAGTATCAGTGAAGCATGACAAAATAACAGCCTGTGGTGTGCACTCTTCTTTCTGACAGTTGCATTCAGTCTGAATGAGTAGCATTACAAGAAAAAAAAGAATTAATGGGCCCTTAATCCCAGGATGGTCGTTTGATTTATGAGTAAAGCTCTCATTTTGGTATGCTGGTTAGTAAATATGCCAGTCGAGATGAGAGGATTAGTAAACAGATTTGTTTTCTAGAACAGTCTCCTCATATTTTTTTAAGTACCATACTGCTCATAGCACTTTATAATGAAGTCATAGAAAATTGACTTAAAATGGCAGGTTTGCTCATGAATAATCTAGCAATGATTTGCATATTTTGTTCATAATTTACAGTAATTACACTTGTTGGATGTACAACTTTACATATTGCACTGAAAACTTAGAGATGCTGCAATAATTGTAAAAATCATAATACTGTTTTAAGACAGATAATCTTTAAAAATAACTGATTCCCTTTTAAATATTCTTTTTTTTTTTCTAGACTCACACCTCGTGAATTCAACTCTTACGGAGCTCGAAGAGGTAACGATGCTGTGATGACAAGAGGTACCTTTGCAAATATCAAGCTTCTGAATAAGTTCATAGGAAAACCAGCTCCTAAAACAATTCACTTCCCATCAGGACAAACGGTAAAAGTATATCTGTTTGCATAGCTACTCTGAAATTGTGATGCGGATTTAGAACTCACTCAAGCTTTTCCTTTGTTATTCCACAGCTAGATGTGTTTGAAGCAGCGGAATTGTACCAGAAAGAAGGCATT
>NW_009648717.1:1513928-1520452 GCF_000708025.1 Charadrius vociferus | reverse complement strand
ATTCTAGCAGGAAAGAAATATGGACTGGGTAGCTCAAGAGACTGGGCTGCAAAGGGGCCTTTTTTACTGGTACGGCTGGTTTGTTTGGGTTTGGGGGTGTGGTTTTGTTTTTTCTGGAAATGCCTAAAACCACATTGTTTAGTTTTGGGCATGAATGTGTTTAGAAACTCTCCTCAGTCTTGAATATAATACTTCTCAATAATTTCTTTGCTAGAATCTTTGTAGAAGAGAATCATTAGTCAGGATAAATCTGGGTTTCCTAAGTATGTAACTTACCATTTAGACTCCAGACTTTGAGGTCAATTAGACACTTTTCTAGTGCTGACCTCTGTTTGGTCTCTGTGGGGTATTAAATATCTAGCTATTGGAGACTAATTTCCACTAATATTCAGAGTGAGTTCCGAGTCAGCCGTTTATCCATGTGGAGTAATGGAAGCAATTTCATTTGGTCTGGGATTTTCTGCCTGCTAACTACAGCATGGGCACGGTCTGTTATAAAACTACACTTCATACTGTGTGGGCCTGCTTATTTGCTTTCGTCTAGCTGTAAAGCTAAAAGGTGTTACCTACTTACAGGACTCTCTACTCTTCAGTTTGAATTGCAAGATTTTTGGACATACTATGTATTTAAAGCTTACTTTTGTGTTTCACTCTGAAACACAGAAATACCAATACACTTGTGTGTTTGAAATACAAATACAAAATGAAATACAAAATCGCTTGTGCTTTTGCAGGGTGTTAAAGCTGTCCTAGCTGAAAGCTATGAGAAGGTTCATAAAAGTCAGTTGATTGGAATTGGCATAGCTCCACTTCAGTTTCTTCCTGGGGAAAATCCAAGTACTTTGGGTCTCACTGGCAGAGAGCAATTTTCTATATTGTTCCCTCCAGAGCTGTCGCCCGGAATGACTTTGGATATTAAGGTATCTTCGCAATATTTTTTTTTTTCCCCTATTGAATGCACTGACAATTGAAAACACAGAAATAAAAGTTAATCCTAATGATGCAAAGCAGGAAAAAACAAAACTTTGAATGTAAGCCTGTAGTCTTGCCTGAAGTTCACTGTGGCTATTGAAGTTTCCCAAAGTACATATGCACATGTTCTTTCTATATAACTTACTATGCAACCTGAAATTCTTGATTGTTCTTTTGGGAGTTGTTTCCCCCAACATGGGCACTGTATTAGGGTAGAATTGAGTCTCATCTCTCATTCAGGCCCTTTTCAAGACAAGGGTACGATTATTTGAGCGAGGCACCAGCTTTTCCTTTCTGCGTAAAGGAACCGTATGCCCATAATAACATACTTTGTGCCATCTTAGGGAAATGGCGTTTGCTTTGTTACCAATAGGTATGTAGCATGTAGCTGGGTCTAAACTGCGGTAAAATAAGCCTTCATTCTGTTCCCAGCAGCATCTCAGTTCCGCAGTGGTGGATAAGCAGGTTGAATTTACTTGTGTTCAACAAAACTTGGGGTTAGAATGTTAACTGAGAATAAGCAAGGGGAAGTGAAAGCAAAACTCTTACCTGGTCTCTCTTTTTTGCTTTTGTTTTGAAGACAAGCACTGGAAAAGTATTCAGCGTGATTGCCTTGTTTGAAAACGATATGGAGATAACTTTATACAAATATGGTGGAAGTCTAAACTTTGTGGCTCGAAGATTCTTATAGTAGCTACTGACTCTATGGGTACCTTGCATAACTGGTAATTTGAAAATGCCTTGTGTGAACCCAGGAATCTGTACTGTGGAACTGCAAACAGTCCTAGTGTGCTCAAAGTTACTTCGTCCATGGATGTAAAAGATTGTGAATCATTGTAACTGCAACAAGATCCTTCCTGATTTTAAATAATATTCTAATGGTGCTATTAAACATTGCTAAAATCAACATGTGTGTTGTGGCAGAGAGCTGTAAGTATGGAGGGGATGTTTTATCAGACCATTTTGTAAATAAACTATGCGAAATCTGAAACTGATTGTGCTGAAGATTATTATGTAAGAAGATTTTCTGCAGTTGTTTCCATTGTAAATCTGTGTACTGCTGTTTATTGGTTTAAGAGTAGCACATGTATGGAATGTTAAAGGCCAAACATATTTTTTTTTTTCTTTTTTCACATCCAGTGCTTAAAACAGATACTCGGTTTTGGATTTCTTGCTCTTCAGGTTGTGTGCTGAACAAAAAGCAGTCCACATGAGGCCCATGGTATCCTGTATCACAGATCATGACTTCCTTACCTTTACTATGGGATTATATTTCATCTGGATCCAGATTTAAAACTGCTCACGCTATGAAATACTGTGTGCTTAGAAGTATGGGAAACATCTCTGCATTTAAAAAAACACTTGCAGTTATTTTGTTCATGCAGGTTAAGTGTGGCACCCCAGCTTTTTGGCAAGCTGCAGCATCCTTTGATTGAAGTGTCATACCTACTTCAAGGGACGCAGTTTGTCACTTCCGACATCAGTTTTTACTGTCTGCAATATCATTAGACAAAGCACCTCCCTTTAGTATTTTAACCTTTAAAAATCTTTAAAACCATTTATTAGAACTGTTTAAATGTCTCTGCTTTAAATATGACCTATGTCTAGTAAGTTATACTTATGTGTCAAATGTTAAATAGCGGAGGCAGACACACTGCCTTTTAATGCTTTCTAATATGCTGTTAGTTTACAGCTCTCCCAAACAGGCATCAGATTCTTCTGCTGAAGATCCCAGAATACTGAACAAATCGGACTCTTTTACGCCGTTGCAACTTCTATAAATTTAATTGTCAGCACATTGATGGTAAAAACTCTGTTCTTTAATATTAATAGAAGATGCACAGTTTCTGCAAAAGTGCTTGTTTCACCAATTAACTAAGCACTGATAGCTTCTGATCTGTGCAAGTGAGTCTTCAGCTTCAAGAGGCTATTTCTGTGCTCCTGTGTCTTGCAAAGCTTCATAATACTGCGTATGGTTTACGTAGAGGTTAATTTCTTTTGGAAAACAAAACTGCAATAAGTTGCCTATGAATTGTCAAGATTCTGCTATAAGATTTTTTGCTCTTGATAAACATTGTCTTAAATATCAAAACCTCCAAGAGGACTATATTAGCTTTACTACATGTGCTTTCAATTTATAACCAGACACAAAGCTAGTTGACTTGCAAACTAACAGATGCACCGTTCAAATCTTTAAATAGTATGTATCTGACATTCCTTAAAAAAAAAAAAAAACCAAATCACACCACCCTGACATAATTGTATCATTACAGTATATTAATTTTTTTGACAGTTCAAATGCCACCTTCATTTGACTTCACTGGCATAACTTTGATACACCTTTTTATTTTATTGGACAAAGTTCCTTAAAGCGTTAAATGCTGTATGATCTGTTTGTATATTTCACTAGTTTTGCTGTGGTTTTCTTTTAGTCAAGATAAAGACCATTCCAATGACTCCTACCACTGATATGGGTGATATATCAATGCATTTTTGAATGCTCTATTCAACTGAATGCTGAATGAGTTTCTGTTCTGTGGTACACTTTTGCTAATTTTATCCAGTTATTGAGCAAATCTTATTTCTTGTAAAACAGTGTTTAATACTATTATTTTTTCCCCAGCTCAAAGGCATATTCTTGATTTAGTTCAAGATAATGCATGTTCGTTGTTGGGGAGCAAATAGGAGTTTAGTGCTGGCACATAATGATGCCTTGTGCAGATGATAAATAAAAACACAACTACAAGCCTATTTAAAACTTGTGTAAATGCTGATGCTTGAAGGGAACACGGCCTCCTCCTGCCTTCTCTAGCGCAGTAGAAGGAGACAATTTTCAGAAGGAGACAGTGATCCAAGCCATGTCAAGGTAAATCAGTATTGTGAAGTTAAGTGCAATTTCACGGGATGTGACTTATCTGCAAGTTCTCCAATAAAGCTAGTCATCTCTTTTAAGAGACGTGATGGGTTTCGTTACCATAGCAACTACTTTAATTCTGCTCCACTCCTATGTCTTAAAATCAATGAATGACAGCTTTTGAGCTGTGCTCCGGCACAGTCGCTGTTCAACTTCAGGCTCCTGCTGTTGCTGCTGTAGTGGGTCTGTCCCTAAGTATGCCGAGGTCAGTAGCGTCTGGATGAGTTGACTGACTCCTACCCTTGACATCTGTACGCCTAAAGCGTAGTGGGTGCTGTGAGGAACAGCACCGCTTATGTACCCACCTCCTGCTTCTCACCTGCCAGCGGAGGTAACGCCTGATTATCCATGGTAACATGCCTGTCCCCTCTCCGTTGTGCAGCAGTGAACGTTGCAAAGTCCAGTTCGGCAGCAAAGGGAAGACATTTAACTTTGGCCACACTGCTGGGATCCTAGGAGCTTTAGATGGGCAAGAGTGACATCTGCTTTCTGGCAGCGGTGGGATGCGGCACAGTCAGAGGATTGCTGTGATCACACACAAAACAGCATTGTCCAATTAGAGCTCTTTGTAGTATTTTAAAGCATAGAAGGAAATGTACCTTTTTGAAGAAGTGACTCTGTGTTAGATGTATTTACCCTAGAGGTCTCTTTCCAGTTTGATTTGGAGAAGAATCTGTTCCAATTTTTCTAAATGTTTTCTCTCCTTGTGCCCCTCTTCCTCCCTTCCCCTCCCAAACGACAAAGCTTTGGGATAGTGTTGATGTTTATACATTTTACACCTAAGTATAAGGACATGAAACTATGTATATTAATCATATTTAAGCAACTGCAAATAAATGTCTGCTGTTTAAAGCCAACAGAACAGTGTAAGTTTTAAGTTCAGTAAGCATTGTATAGAGATATCTTAAGTTCAATTGATGACAGTTGTGCATAAAATGTTACTGATGCTGTAAATTATTTTTAATAAAGAAAATTGTATCACAGTTCTCGTATGTTACAATCTATTTTGAATAGCTAGTATGGAATAAACTTAAAATGTTAATATAAGTACTGTAAGTATGTATTGAAGGGGTGGGGTGAATAAGGGAGTGGGTCTAATTATGCATGTTTTGTTTTCTGGTTAAGAGTGTCTCACATGTGGGTTTCCGAAGCATGTTTAGTTAGTTTAGAAAGAGGTTTTCTGTTAGCTGAGCTCCAGATACTAGTCTGGGTATTGTAACTATATCAAATGCTTTTGGAATAACCTTTTTGTGTGTGTGTGTGTGGAAAATGTCTAATTTAGAATCAAGATCAAATCCTGCATTAAAGCAAGCTGTTGACCATGGTTTCGTTAGCACATAGAGCTTACAGACATGACAAGGGCTTCAAAAGCGATTTGGGGGTGTCTGACACTGACCTCTCTGAAGACTTGCTTTCAGAAGAGGCATTAGGCTTGCACCCGGCACAGAGATGCTAAATCATTCAAGTCCTATTTTTCTTACAGATAAGAGAGGCCAAAGTACAACCGCAGTCCTGTGTGTTGCCTTCCAAACGCAGTGTGCTGGGCAGGCAGGAGAAGCGTGGAAGTCTCTAAGTGGAAGTCCATAGGTGTTAAGTCTTGGCAGTATTGTCTGGAAACTAAGGCAAGACTAACAAGGTACAGATCTGCAAAATGCATTCTAATTTTGTTTACAGAGAGAATGAGTATAGTCTGTTTTTTTTCTGTAACCTGCTATGTATCTTGGAAGTCACAAGCATAGCAAGAATGCTTTCCTGCTATATCACTTTCGTTCCAGTGAGCTAAACCTTCAGTCAGCCTCAGAAATGTGAGAGGGAACCCTAAATGTTTTCTGGAGCGCTTCTATTCTTGAAAAAAGTTGCTTGTGTGATTTCTGGGAGGGGGAGAGTGAAGTAGGTAAAAACATGTATGAGTTGGCCAATCAAAGTGTTCAGTAACATCTGTTCTGAAACAGGATGGGGGGCGAATCCAAAGAACTTATACTTGTTTATTGGGGAAATAGTTTCCCTTTTCTAAATTCCCTATTGGGTTAAAATAATGTTTTCACATTAATGTCCTTAATATTACAAATAACACTGAAATATTGTGACAGGGGATTCTTAATAACTGGTTTACTTTAGACCAAGATTCTTCTTTTTTTTTTTATTTTCCCCCTAACATCAGTCAGCCTTTTCTAAATCCTTTTTTCTCAGATTCTTAATTCTGTCATAGTGGGACCTCAAATATTGCAGATTACTTTCTTTTATTAGGAATTTCAGAACAGATTTATATATTGATCTCAAAAATTTAGTATGTGCGGGGAACTGAGGTTTGTTTAAGTCTAAAATTCTCAAGGACTGGACAAGTGTTCCCAATCTGAACTCTGGTCTAGTCCAAAGGACATCCTGAGAAAGGTGTCTGTTTGTTACGGGTAGATGATCCTCGGTCAAAACGGTTTGGTAGAGTCTTTGATC
Source organism: Charadrius vociferus (assembly GCF_000708025.1). Lineage (NCBI taxonomy): Eukaryota > Metazoa > Chordata > Aves > Charadriiformes > Charadriidae > Charadrius > Charadrius vociferus. Next base: position 1,514,115 of record NW_009648717.1, on the reverse strand, counting down.
TTGTGTGCTGACATAGGGCTTTAAACAAAATAATCAAATGTAAATCTCCGTTTCTCCTGATAGCAGTGGGAGCACTTTTTTGTTACAGCGTTTTCTCATTCCGGCAGGAAGTTGTGCCTTTCCTTCCCTCCCCGCTGCTCGCACACAGGCAGCCGCGCAGCGCTGCGCGCCCCAGAAGCAGCCGCCG
>NW_009648717.1:1508244-1513690 GCF_000708025.1 Charadrius vociferus | reverse complement strand
AGCGCCGGGCGGGACAAAGGTTCGGCGGCGCCCGCGGGGTCCAAGGGTCGCTCGGCCGTGCCGAGCTGGAGCGGGCCGGAGCCGGGCGAGCGTCTGTGGGTTCGTTCTGCCTGTCCTAAGGCGGGAGTGCTGAGGATTACAGCTACTTTAACGCTAACATCTGCTACAACCTTTCTTGTTTTTTGCAGACGTGAATTTAGAAATTCCTGGACAGGCACTCAGCAACCCTGTCCCTTAGGAGATCATTCCTGGTTAGCAACATACCAGGTTAGGCTGCTCCTGGAAATTAGTTAGTAAAAATACTCCTAATTAATAAGCTTTTCATGTTTACTTGTTCTGAACAGACTGAGTGCACCTCCATAGAAGACCCTTTTGGGGGTGGCTACAGACTAAGTAGTTGACGAGAAGCTGTGATATAAGAAACCAGGACTGGCTTAGTGGGTGTTCTTTGCTTGTTTCATAAACGTAGGAAACTCCTCTCTGGTATCCGAATGCATTTTGTTGTAGTAATTACAGTTTCTGATGCCAGATACAGAGAAGATCATCCAGCTTCTCTTTCTCTCCTAGAGACACAATGTCTTCTGGAAACAACTGTCAACTTCAGACATTCACCAAACCGGCACTTGGTGAAAAAGAAGCGATGGAATTGGTTGACAGGGTGTTTGGATTAAAGGTGTCTTGGATCGGGCCACTCCCCAGCTACGACGATCAGAATTTCCACGTGCGCGTTTCAAGAAACAAAGGTGCGGCTGAAGGCGCTGATGAGTATGTGCTCAAAATCACCAATTCGGAAGACAGCCAGGAGCCTGACCTCATTGAAGCACAGACCCAGGCCATGATGTTTCTCAGCGCTGAAGGCTTTCCTTCAGCTACCCCTTGTCTTACAAGAGATGGTAACATCATGTCTCTGGAGTCAGTAGGTGAGCAATTACGAGCACCTTTACTGCCCTGCTATCACCCTCAGCTTGCTATATGGCATGCCGTGTATGCACTAAAGTCGAACTCTAGGCTTGTTTTTAACTCTTAGGAGATATCAGGTGACCTGTATGCCTAGCCATAACAGTCCAAACTTAAAACACCAGAAGCAAAGCAAGTCAAAGAGAGTAATAATTAACTCTGAAAACACTTAGGAAATAACTTCAGTATAATGAATTGGAGAAAACACTGATCCGACCTGTCTGTGCATAAGAAGAGGAGGGAAAAAAAGCCTCATTCCCTAAATGATGTTACAAGTTATTTGCCTACAGAATGGTGTAAAATACTGTTCTAGCCTATCTATGGTGCCAGAACAAATTGCTTTAACAGCACTTGGAAGAAAGATTGTGTTGACATTTTGCTTTTATTTTCACTGTCACTTCCATACAAAAGCTGGGGTTCCTGAGACCACCTGTTCTGCTGCAAAGCTGCGTGAGCGGCTGCCTACAGGCACTGGAGGGAACCTGCTGTGTGCAGGGTCAGTCCCAGGCACAAGGATGAGACATCCAGCACAGATTGCAAGTGTGTTAAGGTTTGCACATCATCGTACAACATTCTGGTAAATCAAATGTTTGAATGAAATCTGTTTATCAGCTACATCTGATGACTTCTGCACTGGGATAAACCTTTTTTGCGCCTTGCATTAACTAATACTCCATAGCATATATCGAAATGACTGACTGCATCTCTCTTTGCTTGTCAGGTACTGGACCTGGGAACAAAAAGTACATGGTCAGACTGCTGACCTACCTGCCAGGCAAGCCGGTAGCAAAAATTACTACAAATGCTCAGATTTTCTATGAGGTCGGTAAGCTGGCTGCCAGTTTGGATAAAGCTCTCTCAGAGGTGAGTTTTCATTGCTCTGGGCTCACAAACTTCTTCCTCAATTTCTCCTCTGTATTTCTTCTTGTGCTTGCTGTCTGCTTTCCTGATCTGCAAAATTCAGGTTGGTGAATGCGGATTAACTCATCTTTCAGGTGCCAACTTCCAAGCTGGCTGTTACTAAAGCATTTCCCCAAGTAAACGTCCCCAGTTGGTGCTTATGGCTTGGTATTGGGGATCCTTTTGGCAAAGCATTTTCACAGAATGAACAGGGAGATAAGGATTTCTTTTTACTCATGCAAAACTCACCTGTTTGGTTCTTCAAACCCGGCAAATAAGGACAGTGAACCCTAGGCTGCCCAAATTATAAGTATGTAAAGCTTGTTTTAAAGCATTTTTGAATAATACACACCAGGCAGAGCTGGCTGATCTATTATTTTGAGTTCATTTTGACTTGCTGTCTTTCTCCTGGTTATTAGAACTAGGACCATTTAACATTGGTAGCCGTTGGTTCCTTCTCTACAATGCCAGCTGTGCTAATGAACAGAGATTTGTGACACTTCTCTGATTTGCACCACTTCCAGTCAAATAATCTTAATGCAAAGTGAAAGTTCTTTCTTTACTCTGTAATTATATAGGATAATAAAGCTGATAAATCAGCCTGTAATTAAGTTAGATACATAAAAGAACTCTTGCATTATTTATTGCCTTTCATTAACCTTTCCTTCTCAAAGTTGTGGCTAGCGGCTTTAGACAATTATGAAATGTGAACTGCCAGCTTTACTAACCACATTCTTAAATTACAAGACCATTTTTCAATTGGGAAAGATAATTTACTGCTGCTTTCCAACACTGGTCATGCTCTTATAATGCGATTAAAACAATTTATATAGACCAGCTAGTCTCAAAATGTGCCTGTGATTTGTCCTGCCAAGGAGGAAACAGTTGATGAGAAAGCAAATTTTGATGGCGCAGGCTCTTTATGCCCTTAACATGGATTATCATCTACCAAGGTTTGTCATTTAAAAGAAAGAAAATTACAGTCATTACTGTCAAATTTCAAAATATCATTGACATTAAAAAACCTAAGGCATTAAATTTTCTGATGACAGATCAGAAAATACAGCCTGTCTTTTCTAGCCAGTTAATTTACTTTGCCATGGTTTTTTTTGTGCACAAAATAGTATTCTCCCACTTTCTCTGTTGGAGTCTCCTTTTGCTTGGATGTGCCTCACATCCTTTGAATGGAAATAAGTTTATGGCTGTAAAGTGACTGTCTATGGCTTTACAGTAACAAAGGGCTCGTGACTTTTTATTACCCTTCACACACCTGGTAACCCATTTATAGCTTGCTGGAATATCTGATTTGCGCTGGGAAGATTGCAGATGTTGCTTATCAGAAGGCATTCTCCCTACCAATGTGGTGCTTTACACAGCACTAGGGATCCTGTATTGTGATTTTTGGTTTAGGCTTCATCTTGTTCCTTACTTTTTCATACAGGGTTCCAGTATTGACTATGATTTAACTGTCTTTAAGAGCCTTAATTACAAGCATGGGTTTCTTTTTAAGAGGACGCCAGCTACTCTTGTGGAAGCTGTTTTTATTTGCCCTATGCACTGGTAGAATGCAGCCCACAAGCTGCCTTAATAAGCAGTAAAGGATTCAAGGATAAGTGTGGTATGCAGTGGGAAAGATGCTTTTCCTCCCTAAATATCACTTTCCAACCCCCCCTTTTCATTTGCTAGTGAGAAAGAAGTTAGGGACCTTGGGTTTTTTTGAAATATTTAGGCCACCTAGATGTACAAAGGCAAACTTTCATAAGAATATAGTATTTCTGTCCTCAGGATTTTTCATTTACGAGCTGATCCTAAGGCTTGTCTGTCCCCAGAAGCTGCCACCTTTAAATGCAGAGAGTGTGCCTGTTGCTGGCACGTTGGCAGGTTTTGTGCCTCTTCTGCTCTGGCAGGTTTCTGTGCCATCCAGGCTCTGCCAGTGTGGGACTCTGGCCTTGGCAGGGCCTCAAAGGCGCTACATAATGGCACGTTATAGAAAGTCAGTATCAATTTTAAATTATTTAAGTGATGAATGACTTAAGATAATCTTTTTACCTGAAGAGTGGGGAAAAAAACATTCAGGTTGTATGTAGATATCAACACGCTTGCCTTAATGATTCTTTGGGTTATTCTTTTACTTGTTGATACAAAGCAACAGTCAAAATCATGGTTCTTTTCAGTGAGTCTCATTAGGAACCTGTCAAAGTTAATGGGGGCTTTGAATCAAGCCCTTTAATCATAAACCCAGGATTTTTACTTATGGCCTATTTTATCTTGTGCTTTTTCCAAAGAAATTCCATCATCCATCAGTAAAAAGTCTGCATCGTGGTCAGTTCATTTGGAACCTGGCAAACGTTCCCCTTCTAGATCAGTACATTTATGCCTTGGGCCAGAACAAATACCGTGAAGTTGTGGAAAAAGTTATTGAGCAGTTTAAAGGGGAAGTAATACCCAAGCTAAGCAGTTTTCGAGCCTGTGAGTATTTTATTCTCATTGTAATTATGTTGAACTGAGACACTGACATTTCTTACAGGAGTTTGGGTCTGTGGAGAAGGCAAAAAAAAGCAAAAAAAAAAAAGTTATCTCCTTTATCCCTAGTTACACATGTGCAAATATTGTGCTGAATGAACACAGTGCAGAATAAGCCAGGAGGATTGTTTGATAATTTGAAAACTGCTATTCTGCATTTGGAAAACATGTAGCACATCACAGGAAGTACCAGCCCAGAATGAGATCTGGTAACGCTCCCTTGAGCAGTTGCTCGCTCGTCACTTTTTTGTGGAATGGAGGTTCCTCGGAAGCAGCAAGGCTGTGAAAGGCAATGCTTGATGCTGAGGGAGACTAGTATGGTTTGGTAGTTGAGTGTTAGTTTGAGCCTCTGTGCATCTTTTCAAAGCTGTTTCACTGGGGGGCAGGGGGGAAAAGCTAGATTTTGCTGTTTACTAAATACTGTTTCTATTTATTCTGTGTTTAGGTATCAATCACGGAGATCTTAATGACCACAACATTCTAGTAGACTGCAGTTCTGCTTCCCTGGAGAATCCTCAGTACAGGGTGTCTGGCATCCTGGATTTTGGTGACATGAGTTACGGTTACTATGTATTTGAAGTGGCAATAGCCATCATGTACATGATGATCGAGAGCCCCGATCCTCTGAGTGTTGGAGGGCATGTTCTGGCGGGGTTTGAGAGCGTCCTGCCCCTCACAGAGGAGGAGAGGGGTGCCCTCTTTCTCTTGGTGAGCGGGAGGTTTTCCCAGTCCCTCGTCATAGCAGCCCACACGGCTCTGCTGTACCCAGAGAATAAGGAATACCTCATGATCACGGCCAAAACTGGATGGAAACACTTAATGACAATGTTTGAGATGGGCCAAGAAGCTGTAGAGAGGACATGGTTTGAGACTGCCCAAGCATATACCGACCGCGCGCCCGCCCAGTAGATGGCTGGCTGCTGAGGTACCTGCACGGTGACACCCGACCCTGCTGCAATAAAGGCGACGCTGCCTGTGCCGGAGCGCGTCCGTCCACCGCCGTCTGTGCGCACGATCGGGGCGGGGGTGGCGCTCTCCTGCCCGAGGCGGTGGTCCCCGTCCCCGT
>NW_009648717.1:1497026-1507590 GCF_000708025.1 Charadrius vociferus | reverse complement strand
GGTGCGGGCACGGCGGGGTCCGTGGGCCAGGCCCCGGGTACCAGACCGAGGTCACCAAGCCGGTGGGGCTTTTATGTGCGGGTCCGAGCATCGCTAGTTTTACATTGTTGCTTTCTGGCAAGAGAACGATGAGATTTAATGAGCTGTTGCTTTTTGCAGTCTCGAAGATATGACTCCAGAACTACCATATTTTCTCCAGAAGGTATTCTTTAACCCCACGCTTTCAAATAAACTCTGACTGTTCTATCCATCTTCTCAAAACTAAATAACAAACTATTTGTATAAATGACGGTTGGTTGTAGCGTGTTTCCATCCATATATGATTTACAGAAATTATATTTACCTGCTAGAAGTACTGCCTGGTTGTGTAAGGACACCAGGGGTCCAAAGCGGAGACCTCCAAATTCATTCTAATTTAAGCAATAATGAGGCCCTGCTCCATTAGTGAGTAATACCACCTGCCATGTTTTGAAATAACTTGAGCAAACCTTCACCGTTCATCTTTTGTTTGAGTGTGGGTGGATTTTGTTACTGCTCCTCCCCTCCCCCTGGGAATGCATCATGTCCCACTGGTACAATCACAGCTCTCCATGTTATTCTTATGCATGCTGAAACAAGGACATACAAGCCATGTTTCTTAGATGGGATAGACTCAAAGTCTAGTATCAAATAATTTCTTTGATTATTGAAAATCTATTTTGGCTCATTCTACTGCAGCAGAGTTCTGTAGATTCCCCCCCCCTTTGGTAAAAGAAAGGGGTGTTTTTCCACATTGGCAACGCCCTCCAAACCTTATCAGATTTGTCGATTTTCCTTCTCTGACTTCTTCCTCCTTTTTAACCAATTCATTTACTATCAACTGGTAATAGACTGAAGAAGTAAGACTAGGTTGTACAATGAGCAGCTGTCAGATTCTTGCGAATTTAAGTCACCTTGTGTGCTTGGTCTTGTTCAGTGTTAACTTTTTTGATGTTACTGCTTTAAATCCTTTCCTAGGTCGCTTGTACCAGGTTGAGTATGCAATGGAAGCAATTGGACATGCAGGTACTTGCTTGGGAATTCTAGCAAATGATGGTGTTCTGCTGGCAGCAGAGAGACGCAACATTCACAAGCTGCTTGACGAAGTGTTTTTCTCGGAGAAAATATACAAACTTAATGAGTAAGTTTACATGATGATCAGATGGCCAGTGGCGTTATCAGTAACAAAACACTGCTGTTACTCAGACGTTTTAGCACTGAACCTGTTTTTATTTTATTTAAAGTGTTAGTAGTATTTTTGTTCAGTGTTTTAGGCAGGTATGACTATTTTGTCATCGTTCGCTTCAGTAGTTCTCCTTCTGAAGTAGAAGTGTTGCTTTTTTTTCAGCGTCTAAAAAGAGTTTTCTAGGTGGAATGGTGTGTTTGTTGGTACTTCCCCATACAAGGTAATGTTATTGCAGCACTTGGGAAAATTGGAAATTCTCAGTTCTACAAAATACCATTTGGTGGGGCAGAATAAAGAATGCACACGAAAATCCCCATGCAATTTCAGCTCAGCATCCTCTTCTAAGTCTTTGGTTTTCTTTTGTGATTCGAAGACAACGAGATAATTAGGTAAAACATGCCTTAGGTTGCTTTGCCACAGTTGTAGCAGAAATGATATATCTCCCTATTATGACTTCCTTTTTAGCTCTCTGGAAGTTAAATTTGTGATGTCAGAGCGGAGTGTTACAGATTGCACTCTCTTGCCTATGAGGGAGGCAGAGCTTCGTCCTTGCCAGAAGGTGCAAACAAATAGCTTTTCATCCTGTCAGCCTCCCGTTCCGGGTTGATCTTGCAAGCAGCTAGAACTGTAGGAAGCGCTGGATTTTCAAGGAGGCTGCGTAACAGCCGCTTACTTTTTGCTGTCCATCTCTGCTCTTACAAAAAAGGTTATGTAATATTTTTGATGTACCCTAAAGGCTGATGAACTTCTTTTATATGGCAGCTATGTAGTTTTGGTCAGAGAGGCCCAACAGTAGGTGTTCTTGAGCTGCTGTATGAAGACATGACTATTTGTTGGTGATTGCTAGGGACTTGGTTAATTTGTGTACTTCTATTGCAGGGATATGGCTTGCAGTGTTGCAGGAATAACTTCAGATGCCAATGTTCTAACAAATGAACTGAGACTGATTGCGCAGAGGTATGTCTGCTTGTAGTTAACGTGGTTTTACTTGCCTGCAATGTCAGATTCCGTTCTGTTGATGTATTAAATCAAAACGAACATGCGTTTAGAAGAGCAGAAGTAGATTGTTTGAAATAAACCAGCTAGATCAAAGAGGCTCTAACTTAGGAGCTTGTTTCTTGTTAAATGTGGATCAGGATACTGTCAGCAAAACAAGTTTTGAAATTATTTTTTTTTCTCTTTCATATTAGGTATTTGTTACAATACCAAGAGCCCATTCCTTGTGAACAACTGGTAACAGCACTATGTGATATCAAGCAGGCTTATACCCAGTTTGGAGGTAATGAAGTGTGATGAACCGTTGTGCTTTTAAATGTTTAAAGAATGATTCTGTTACATAATTTGAAGCATCCAAGTCTCCGGACAGTTCTACCAAATTCTTCTGTAACAATGTACACTGGGAAAAACAACAGCCAAATTTAAGAGGTGAATGGGTAGTCATGGTTACTGTTTTGCTACTGAAGGTGCTACTTTTTAGTGATTGAGAAATTGATGGCCGAGATTCTGGCCCACTGCATAGAATGCTTTGAGTGCTCTTTGATTTAGTGAATGCCTTGAAAAGACTGGCAGAGAATTGTTTGCTATGTTACCTTTCAACATTTTGGGCCCATCTGGCGTAATGGCACAATGAATCACAAATAAGACTGTATGTTGGGGTATCAATATTGTAACACTTTGCAAAATACTGTTTCTGTGGATCAATCAATATGTTAGAAAACGATGTTGTTAGTAGTGTTCCTTAGCATGTACACTGATGATTCTTGTATTTTACTTGTATGTAGTGTGAAAGAATGACCTTTTTATGTACCTGGCTTTTGACACTGTTAAATTATATGCTTTAACAGCTAAGCTACATACTTCAAATACTAAGTTTTGATTTAAAGTCCTGAGATGATAAATTACAATTTCTGGAGACAGAAATCAGCTGCTCTTAGGGTTAAATGAAATAAACCTCTGCTGCCCCCCCATTCCCCCTCGACTTAAAAAGAAATGCTGGTGTGCTTATCTCAAGACACAGAAGTGCAGAACAGTCTGTTAAATCCTAGTTCATAGGAATAGATTTGAAAAAGGAAACCAAAGAAAATAATTGTCACTCATGACCAATCTTGTTACTAAGTTTAGATTGCTAATTGCCTTCTTTTCAACAGGAAAACGTCCTTTTGGTGTTTCATTGCTGTATATTGGCTGGGATAAGCATTATGGATTTCAGCTGTATCAAAGTGATCCTAGTGGAAATTATGGAGGGTGGAAGGCTACATGCATTGGGAATAATAGTGCTGTAAGTTCTGTTGGTTTTTTTCCTCTCAAAGTCAAGTAAAATCAGCAGGTGTAAATTGCACTGTACTGATTAAACTGAGTTGTTGATTACTAGTGCAGAGCAGAAATAGGTAGAAGCGCTGCTGTTAATCATGTATTGATACTGTCTGGCAAAAAGCAACTGTTTTGTTGATTACCCACAGATACCATTTTAATTTCTGTGAAATTTATAGGCAGCTGTGTCAATGCTGAAGCAAGACTACAAAGAAGGAGAAATGACCTTAAAGACTGCACTTGCATTAGCCATTAAGGTTCTAAACAAAACCATGGATGTTAGCAAACTCTCTGCAGAGAAAGGTAAGCAGTTCGCTAATCCAGGATAAACCCTTTTCTTAAAAAGCGAATGTATGTATGTACAGTAGATGTGGTTTATTGGATTATTAGTTTTCACGTGAAAAATGTTTTTAGAAGATGCAGCAGCTCTCAACCTTAACCTTTCTAAGAGGCATACAGAGTTGAGGTGACCCACCTTGGTCAGCCCCAGGGGTAGACTGCAGCGTAGGGATTGCAGCGATGGCTGTGTCTGGTGGAAGAATCACTGGAGAGGTATTAATGTGCTTGTCTGCTGCTGCAGGAGAGGACTGCTGCCGTCTGGCTGGCCAGCCAAGCGTCTTTGTAGAGGCAGGACAAGAGCCTTCTGCTTCATTGTCAGTTGTAACCACAGATATTACCGTTCTGATGATTGCTTTGTCTGAAGGACAAAATGTAACGCCGCTATCTGTTCCATATGTTTCAGTTGAAATTGCAACACTGACAAGAGAGAACGGAAAGACAGTAATAAGGGTTCTGAAGCAAAAGGAGGTGGAACAGTTGATAAAACAACATGAGGAGGAGGAAGCAAAAGCTGAACGTGAAAAGAAGGAAAAAGAACAAAAAGAGAAGGATAAATAGAATATGAAATCAAGTGTTCTGTAGATAATATAGGACCTGCTTCAGTAAAAGATAATCTGGATTTCTGTTGTGTAGAAGCCTACAAATATGCCATGGAGGACCCAGAATTACTTTTGATGAACCAGGTCCTTAATCATCATTCAGATAATTAGTTTACTGCTCCTTACATTGACCAATAATTGCTTTAATTCTTGAACACTCTATTTCTTTCATCTTCTATTTTTTATTATGGAATAAAATTTAAGAAGAATAGTGATGAGTGTCTTTATTTCCTCAGTAATGCCTGGATATGCACAATCTTGAGGGATTTCATCGCTTTAAACTATTAAAACAAGGTATATGCTAGTTGGTAAAGAACAAATATAGGATTTTGTGTGTATGTGTGGGTTTTCCTTTTAAAGTAGTGAAAAGGGCTCCTAAGTTTGAAAAATAATTTCACAAATACAGAATTAAAGTGTGCTGGCATGCCAAGTTTTAATTTTGGCCTATTTTGTTCTATAACGGGCTATGTCAAACTGATGGTCTTGCAAGCAGTAGTGTTTTAAACATGCCCTGTAGCAAGTGCATCCAATTTATCATAGCCTTTCATGAGTGCATGTGTTTTCTAAGAAATTAATCATATAACACTAACTATATTCACACAAACTAGAAAGACATTCTACAAAGGCCATGTGAAAATATTAAACGATCTCCTCAAAATACAAATAGGTAAATAAAATAGTGCATGATTTTAGGCCATGTTGACTATTTTCCATTTTATCCTGAAAGGAAATTGAGATGTTTGCTGATACTTCCCCAGAGCATTCATCTCCCTTCTCTGACAGACAACAGTCTAGAAAACTAAACAGTTAATCACTTCAGAAATAATAATATTTGTGCGTGAACTGGAAAGTAGTCATTTTTGTTCAGATTGTCCCTATAGTGAATACAAAATAATATGGTTTTCAGATAAACATAAATCTCTTTTAGTTCTGAAAAAAAAACTATTATCTGACATTAAAGGAGATGGAAACAAGTTACTGAATTCTGTTATCAAAAGCAAACTGAAAAGCCCACTCAAGTGACATGCTTAAACAAGAGGCCTTACCTGCTGCATTTCAAACTGTGCCACTGGTGATCCAGTCCCTTTGTGCTGACCCTGGATTGTGTCTGTCTTGTAGCTGTTTGGTTTTTGGTTTGGGGGGAGGGGATTTGGTGGGGGTTTTTTTGGGTTTGTGTTTGTTTGTTTGTGTTTGTTTGGTTTTTTTTTCCCCAAAGGATATCTGGTGTTTACAGGATTTAATATGACCATTTAAAGAAACGCAGTGAATCCATACAGTGTTTTATTTTTAATCCATCCCACACATTTTTGACTGATAAAATGTACTTTGTCAACATGGCCAGAAATTACCCTTAGTCTCAGCAAAACCCATTTTTGAGCTCATTGCTGTAAGATTCACTGTTGAGAACAGAGGAAGGAATCTGACTTGAGGTGTCTGTGCTGCAGCTCAGGTAGATGCACTGCGCTGGCTTTGGCAAGCTGTGTACAGACAGGGGGGTGGGATGGCATGGGTTCTGTGCAGGCTGCAGGACCTGCTTATTAATTTTCTAAATCTCGGTGCAGGCCAATGGCTTTAGTCTTTTGTACTGAACTTAGGCAGTACTTTGTTAGTACTCAAATTTTATAGCTAATAAAAGTTAGACTGAGTTTTATTTGCACCTCATGCAACATTAGATCTTCCAAATAATAACATAGGAATGATAGTTCATGTAACAAGTCCTGAATAGTGGCAGACAACAAGCAATGGGGTAAGATTTAACCTCGATTATAAAGGGTTGTATAAATACCTCAAGCTCTATTTTTACATTGAAAGTTCAGTGCTCAATCTTATTTTTTGATACTGTGAACACAATATATCAGCATCTTTGGCAGATTTCTCAATCACTGATGATGGTTATACAAGTACTTGGAATATGCCCTAAAAGCAGCAATGCCAAAATGGAGTTTTTTCTAACTTCTCAAAGATCACTTGAAACAAAACGTGACAGACTCCAGCAATGCTTTCTGTCTTCTAGGAAACTGTTACAGCATCTGAGTCTGGGTTCACCAATGTATATAAATCATGCAAGGCAATTTGTTTAGTGTACTAGTAGAAGTATTATTAGATAGCTTAGGATATAGATTTATTAAAATATTTTTCTTAAATACTTCTGTTTCTAACAAAGGGGATAACAAATATAATACCAATAGCATTTCTTTGCCAAACACTGCACCGTTTGCTGGTAAAGGAGAACTTTTTAGATACTATAATAAGCAAAAGTTAGTAAGACTTAAATAATTTTCTGATCTGTACTCCATTATGTATTGAAGCATTTTGATAAGCTGTGTAGTTACACTACATTTTGGTAGATCTATTTATTTAAAGGTTTTGTTAACCCAAAGTAAAAGCATTGCCAAATATTTTGTGAGTATGATCTTTGTACAATAATTACCAATTTAATTTAAAAAATGCCATCTCTAGTGAGAGCCATTAATAGCTGAGTGTGAGAGGAGCGTCAGTACTGCTTTGAATAGGCAAGTAACTCTAGTTGGCGCTCATATCCAAGATGTACAGTAAAGTTCTGCTGAACTAAATTTAATTTCTTATTCTTTTCTGTATTTCAACCTAGGACAGTAAGCAAAATGCTGGAGATCTTTTGTAGCCTAGAATCTTCCTGGGACATCCTTACACTAATGCAAGTTCCTTGCTTGTTTTTCCTAGAAGTAGAGCAGCGTTTGGCTGCACAGGCCTACTGTGTTGATTCTGGGTTTGTGTGTTTTAAAAAAAAAAAAAATCACTACTATCTGTGCCTTTACTGGGAGTGGTTTGGGGATAAGTCGTAAGAACAGAAAAATTATTTTGGCGATACATTTGAGTTGTCTTTGCTAATCAAAATGATCTTCCTGTTCTTTGTATGTTTTTTTGGTGTACGTAGTGTTTATGTAGAGTTTACAGTGTATTACATAAGTATTTAAAATATTTAGCTATTGCTGTGGATTAAATGTTATTTTAACACCAGAACTTCATGTGGTGCTGTGGAAGGTGACAGAATTTTCAAATTAGGTAAAAGTATTTACTTGAAAGTGTTTGCATAATATGATGTCAGTAAACTTAAAGACTGGATAGTTTATATCTCACTTGAGTGCATGATAGAACTTCTTAGGGCAAGTATTCACAAATAGGTTGTCCTAATAAATTGTAATGTGGTTTGTTATTCTAGGTACTTTAAGAGATAATGAAACTACTTCTGCTCTAGTAATACCTGTGCTGTGTCTTGCATCCGTCAGTGTTTAAAAAAAAGAGTTAGCTTGTTTTCTAGATGACTGTATTCCATTCAAATAAAGTTAAATTAACTTCCAAGACTGCTTCTTATGAGACTTACTGTCTTGTGCACTGGAAGACAGAAGATTGCTTTAGGTATGCTTCCTTATTAATCCAAGTATTTTTACTTGTCAGAGTTATAAAAGCACCCAAATTAAGATGATAAACAAAGGACTTTGTGTTAAATCTGATGGCTGCTTCTGTTTTGGTATGGATTCCCAAGATATTTATTCTCTCTGTTCATAATCTTAAAATTAGGGACAACACTTCTTTACTGGGTTGTGAGAATGAATATATAAATGATTACAAGGTGTTCAAATTAATGGTTTTAGAGGCCACAGAACTGTATGTGATGTAGCTAAGTGTATACAAGACATCCAAGTCCAAGAAGTTAATGTACTTGTGTGAGAGAAATGACGTAGCTTCAGACTAGATGGGATTCTAGGAGTTATTTAAATGTCTTTCATTTTCTTTAAAGAATATTTTCCATTACAGTTTTTTTGTAGTACAAGTTGTCCTTGTTTTCAAGTTTTAATTGCAGTTATTTCTATTACAATATGATAAACCGCTAAAATAACTTGATCTGACAGTACCCTTCACTGGTTATACAGCTCTTGGCTTTAATGTCCAGAAAATTCAGCTTCACAAAAATTTTTTTAGACTATTTCTGATTTTACAAAGAGACTGAGCAGCTTGGCTTTTTTTTTATCTATGATTAATTTGGCATTTGGCTTTCCAGTTAAAGTACTCTTCAGTGTACAGTAAAAGCTGCCATCAGCCAATTTACTGGAGATTCTCAGAACATACTTTAGCGGGGACCTTCAGATGTCAACTCCTGCTGAGAAGGACCCTTTGAAAGATAGCAGACATTACTCATGTAATTGTTTAGGCTTTCACTTAATGATAAATATTAAACATAACATGCTGCTGTTGATATTAACATTTTGCTCCAAGTTCAAAGCAGCAGGAAAAAATGGCTTCTTACTTATAACTGCTATTTTCTAAAATAGTAATAATACAATATAATTAATGTGTGCCAGATGATGCTACATAAAATATTTAGCAAAACGTTGGGTATGTAACTGAGACAGTTTAATCCTTTTATATCTTACAGCATCTGTTTTGCCTAGCTAGGACCCAGCTGCAAACAAATTCCTAGTTATGTAATAAAACCCGTTTGCTGTGTTCTGCACATTCGAGTGGCAACTCTGTTTAATGCTGTTAACTAGACATTATGGCTCTAAAATGCATTTACTGCAATGCACATACGCTGCTAACAGAAATATAGATTTGATGTGATAACCTTATGCTAGGAACACCAGGTGCAGTGTGGTGGTGGACCAGTTGTCATCAAAAACTACAGATTTGCAATTTCAGTAGAAACATTGCCTAGTAATTTTTGGAGCACTCGAAAACATTAGAACTCCAGTGTATCACAGAAGAATAGCATAGGGGGTTTTGTGCCATGCTTTGGGCTAAAATATATTTTTATTTACTCTAAAATGTTGGGTTGATCACTGCATACACACTGAGCATTTCAAAATAAGAGTCACGCTGCATCCTTTAACATATATATTTCCATTGTGGAGGACATGCAGTATACAAATGGATTCTCAAGATATAAAATGACCATATTTACTGCAGAGCATTCAAATCAATAGAGCATGTCCCTAGCAGTGTGCTGGAAGAAACTACTGTGTAAGCAGCCTTTTTTCAGATGGCTTGTACTGGCTGCATTATGTCTTGCACAGACAGGCACAGCCTAAATATGGCTGCAGAAGAAGATAATACAGAAAAACACAAGTTTAAACATTAAGAAAGGCATTGAAATGCTTAAGTACTCTGGTTGTCGAAAAGATTCATGATTTGCACAAATAGATGCACTATTTTTCAATGAAACGAACACTTGATATAAAAGAATTTTGACAATTGACAATGTGCTTAATGAAATTACTACTTTGGGTAACGCTCATTTGAGTGAAGTACAAAGTTGTTAAAATTATTTGAGTTGAGTAAGGTCCGTTTTTGTGAGGAATTTGGTATCTAGCATGTTTCACGTAGCAGCTGATTAACAATGTGTAAAGTCATTTAGCTCTGCTTTGCAAATCGTTTGCCTCTGTAAAAATCTTAAACATCATCTTAAATGGAAAAAATGCATTAATGCTAGCTGCTTCTATTTTCTGTGGCAATGTCTACACTCTACATTTCCATTGGGATGATTTAGGAAAAAATCACTTATTCTCTTTTGCAGTTGGTGCATTTAAAGTTGTCTTTAGTAACAGCTTTTTATTTATCTCATGTAGAAAAAAGGTGGGTTTTTGTACAGAGTATTCATTATTTATATTATGTATCTATAATATGCATAAAGATGGACATATCCTAGGTCTTTTTAAGCTTGCATCAGTTTATTTTTGATTAAAAGTTCCAAGACATTCTGATTTGAAACTTAGAAAAAAAAAAAAACAAACCCAAAACTACTGAGTGTTTCACATGGAACGGAAGTTAAAAATTAGTTTGTTTAACATTTTCCTTTTCACTAAAATTCACTTAAGCTTATACCCTCCCCCAAAACGTGGTTTAAAAGAAACCGGTGCGTTTACGGCTGCTGTTTAAGGCGTACGCTCCGGAGGAGCGGCGGCCCAGCTCCCCGCCTACCTGGGCAGCACCTGAGCCTCTGGCGGAGCCGCGGCCGGCTCTGTGGTAAGCGGCGGGACGGTGCACGACGAGTGCCTGTGGCTACGGCGGTCGGTGGGGTGGCTACGGCCTTCCCTCCGAGGGACCACCTGCCTCCCTCAGGGGGAACCTCTCAGCC